>NW_024750910.1:525000-560000 GCF_018991925.1 Homarus americanus
AACATATACATGAATCACTGACTCACAAGAACGACTGAATCATCGACTCACAAGAAAGACTGATTGAATTACTGACTCTCACAAAAACGACTGAATGAATCACTGACTCACAAGAACGACTGAATGAATCACTGACTCACAAGATTAAGTTAACGACTGAAATGAATCACTGGGTCACAGGAAGGACTTAACGAATCACTGACTCATAAGAATGAGTTAACGATTTGAATGAATCACTGACTCACAAGAACGAGCTAATGACCGATTCTCGCTTGGATTCTTTTCGAGTTCAATTTTTGTTTCACCTGTACATTAGGATTCAGCTAATTACCCCAAATTTGGACACCTGCTTTGATCCCAGCACCAGTCAGTGACGTGGTGATACCTGGCTCGCCTCTGGTCAAAGGCTGGGACTCTGATTAGCGTAAAACTGTCCTCAAATTACAGGATCATTTTGGAATGAGTTTGGCTATTTGCACGACTGGCTGTGATGGATTTAGCTATAAAAACGGTTGACTGGTTTTAGCGATACGCACTCAAGGCCTGGGTGGTTTTAGCGATGCACAAGGTTGACTAGGATGGATTTAGCTATGCGCACTGAAGGCCTGGGGGTAAATTCAGCTATACAGACAACTGGAATGAGCGATACGCCACATTGGCAGTAATAACTTCTCGTATAAACACGGTTAAATGCGATGCTTGTGCTATACACCACACTGGCTGGGTTGAACTCACCTACTGTATATAGACGGCACAAACAGGAAACTCACATCGGTGTTGTAAATTAACATGGCGGAAGTAAAAATATGATGCCAGGAGTACACAGTATAGCAAGGATTCGAACTCTGGGTATCGGAATCAAGCGACTTCATGTCATATATTCCCATTCCATAATTCCAATGAAAGGGGAAGTAATATGGAAGATATGGAGTTAAGCTTCACTCACAAATGGCGGAACAGATTTACTTAAGCTTCACTAGTAACCTACATTAGTTCCCGAGAGGTGGAGTGAAGCCAAACCCTCCCGAGTATCTAAGAGGGTCATAAATCATGACCATAAAGCCGCTGTGTGCTTGAGGCTGCTTTTAGGTGCGTGGAAAAGCTTGTTGTATTTATGTGTTATTGGCCCATGGCACTGTGCCTCGCTGGCTACCTGGTGAAGAGTGCCAGTGTCGAACTTAATTATTTAACATGGTAACCTAACTTAGGCTAACTTAGGTTAACGTAATTTAAGGAACTGATAAAAAAGTTAGCTTCTGATTATACTGGAGGATATTTTCTAGCAACTGAGGGATGTTTCTTCAGGTACGAACCTACGAAGTCAACGACATAGAATCATTTTCATTTTTTTGACACTAAGTCCAACTATTACTGCTAAATAATTATTAAACACAAGTGGAAAATTAATTAACACCGGATTCAAAATATCAGTACAGGTGTTGTTTCTTATATAATAATAATAATAATAATAATAATAATAATAATAATAATAATAATAATAATAATAAACAATTAATAATAATAATAATAATAATAATAAACAATCAATAATAATAATAATAATAATAATAATAATAATAATAATAATAATAATAAAAATAATAATAATACAAATAATAATTAATAATAAAAATATAATAAGAATAAAAAAAAAAATAATACTAATACAAACATAATAGATATAAAAATTAAACTCACAACAAACCGAAAAAAATTACCAAAATTTTAAGACAGGACGAGACCAGGGAGACTTACCTCGTGTGCGTAGCTCTCTCGAGACTTCTCTGAGATGGAGGACAAGGTCTCGCCAGTGACCGTACCAGTGTAGGAGGACGGGGCGTACATCTCTATGGTGGTACTCTTACTGGAGCCTTTGTCTGAGGACGCTGTTGAGAGATGGAGAGATAGGTAGAGTTAGAGCCATTTCTGAGAGAGACAGACTTATATACAAAAGGATAAGAGTAAAAATATGACACACACACACACACACACACACACACACACACACACACACACCAATAACAAACTTCCATACATATATACACCCACAACACGCCAACATACACCCACATACACCTAACCCACCCACAATCTAGTTCACACCACCACCAGTTACTCAGTTACGTCACCTGCGCTAAAAGAACCAGCTAATTACAGGTACCAATACGGTCATATAGCGCACAGCATCGTTAATATAGGAGTTAATGATTTAGTGTTTCATAATATGTCTATCTATTTATCTATCTATCTATCTAGCTATCCATCTGTCTGTCTGTCTGTCTGTCTGTCTGTCTGTCTACTATCCTATGCATTTACCTATCTAAATATCCCTAATCATATTTGTGTGTGTGTGTGTGTGTGTGTGTGTGTGTGTGTGTGTGTGTGTGTGTGTGTGTGTGTGTGTGTGTGTGTGTGTGTGTGTGTGTGTGTGTGTGTGTGTGTGTGTGTGTGTGTGTGTGTGTTTACGCTGGTATGATCACTTATCTAACATTATCACAAAAGATAGTTATCATGTAATCAAGCTTCACGGCTAATCATTTGAAATATGTAGCTTATCTGTTTCCATCCATCCATCTATCCATCTGATAATGTATCTATATAGCCTTCTATTTATCCCTCTTTATATATCTATCCATTTATTCATCCATCCATCTATCTATCCACTCATCCATCCATCCATATATGTGTCTATCCAATTTCCATATTTGGATAGACAGATCATGTAAATATTTGTATGCATAAAGAGGACAACTATGTACAACTATCCTTCATCCTTGAGAGAGAGAGCAAATTGGAGGGTAAATATATACATTAGATGTGCAAATGTAATATCCAGAGAATAGGACAAAGTGGAGACAAAGTTTGTGCCATAACTGTACACGTGTGTCAAAACTTCTGAATATTAAATGACTCAGCATACACACACACACACACACACACACACACACACACACACACTCAATAACACGTAAAATAACAAATATATTGATAGCTACATCAGCATAACCAGAGTATATCATCAACTCATGGTGCTGCTATGAAAATTTACCATTGAACAAACACATACACTGACAGCTACCGGAGCAGCGTCAGGGATCATGGAATAATGATAGCTTTTACAATGGAATATGCTCCCATACTGGTAACTACCATAGATTAGAAATATAATTATTATTTCATGGTACAGAGTTAAAGATTACCATATTTTACATCTACAACAGCATAGTCAGGATACCATAATTTTACGGCACAATGGTAGAGCACACCATCACCTTGGAAGAGTTAGAGCACCATAGTGTAAGGGGGGTGAAGAGTGTAAGCCGAGCATTACCATAGCAGAAGCATAGCACCATAATACAGGAGATACAATATGTACCCACAGCCATGAAATTATGAGAATATAACAAGCCAGTGTAAAAGACTGCCATAAATCCTCTTCGGCACTACCATGACGCTGAGCCATTTTCAGAGATTGTCACTACCACAAAACAACAACCGTGAGAACACGATCATTGTAACTACCATCACAAAGTCATCCCATCACCGTACTTATCAGAGAATTTCTTAACTACCATAGAGAGACAAGCATTGTAAGCACCATCACCATGAAGCTACTGCAACCATAACTTTATGGTGCCACGGTGGCCATCAAAGCCATCAAGAATTCCACCATAAAACTACTGCCCACTATTAGCACCATCACCACCATAACTACCACCACCACCACCACCACTACTATATGATCAGCGCTACCACGGGGGGTGCGCCTTACCCTGGCTCCCCTGACGACGGCGACGACGATGTAGGACACAGGCGACGAGGATGACGTTGATCACCACCAGGAGGCCGCCCACGGTGGACACGGAGAGGGTCACCACCCGTGGCAGGTCGGCCTTGTCTGCCAGGACGCGCGAGATGACCCGCTCTACCTCAGTCAGGGGCGGCGAACCTATACACATATATACACTGCCTTGAGACCTTGTCGAATCATACGGAAACGGGGCGCTCAAACTCGGCCCTTTCCCCGCTCCTCCGCATGCGGTTTTCATAGAGAAAGGAAGCTCAAACTTAGCCCCCTTCTCCCTCATCCGCATGCGGTTACCCTGTAGAAGGGGCTCAAGATCACGTGGTCATAACCGCCCTATAACCTTGGACCTGAAGAAGGAGGAGGCACTCACAGTAAGCCCCCTCCCTCCCTCCCCGCTCGTCCATATGCGGGCACTACTAACCTGTCAGTCGCTTACGAGCCCGACGCCTGATGAAGCAAGCGACGAGGGCGACGTTGAGGACGAGGAGCGCCGCCCCTACCAGCGTGATGATGACGACGATGAGGCCGGACACTCGGGAACCCGGAGCTACTGTAGGGGGCGTGTCTGTGGGCGGGGCCGTACCTAGGGAAGGAACCTGTTAGTACACTACACCATCACCACTACTGCACCATCACCACTACTTCACCATCACCACTACTTAACCATCACCACTACTTTGTATGGCTCTGTCACCACTACTGCACCGTCACCACTACTTTATATAGCTCTGTCACCACTACTACACCATCACCACTACTTTATATAGTTCTGTCACCACTACTGCACCGTCACCACTACTTTATATAGCTCTGTCACCACTACTGCACCATCACCACTACTTTATATAGCTCTGTCACCACTACTACACCATCACCACTACTTTATATAGTTCTGTCACCACTACTTCACCATCACCACTACTTTATATAGTTCTGTCACCACTACTGCACCGTCACCACTACTTTATATAGCTCTGTCACCACTACTGCACCATCACCACTACTTTATATAGCTCTGTCACCACTACTACACCATCACCACTACTTTACATATAGCTCTGTTGCGCACCATCACCACTACTTTATATAGCTCTGTCACCACTGCTGCACCATCACCACTACTTTATATAGCTCTGTCACCACTCTGCACCATCACCACTACTTTATATAGCTCTGTCACCACTACTGCACCATCACCTACCTTTATAGCTCTGTCACACATAGCTCTGTCACCTGTCACCACTACTTATATAGCTCTGTCACCACTACTGCACCATCACCACTACTTTATATAGCTCTGTCACCACTACTGCACCATCACCACTACTTTATATAGCTCTGTCACCACTACTGCACCATCACCACTACTTTATATAGCTCTGTCACCACTACTGCACCATCACCACTACTTTATATAGCTCTGTCACCACTACTGCACCATCACCACTACTTTATATAGCTCTGTCACCAGTACTGCACCATCACCACTACTTTATATAGCTCTGTCACTACTACTGCACCATCACCACTACTTTATATAGCTCTGTCACCACTACTGCACCATCACCACTACTTTATATAGCTCTGTCACCACTGCTGCACCATCACCACTACTTTATATAGCTCTGTCACCACTACTGCACCATCACCACTACTTTATATTTCACTATCAATACCGTCACCATTACTTTACATATCAATAATCACCATTACATTATAACGCAAGTCACAATTAAGACACTACCACTACTATTACTACTACATGCATGCAACACCATCACCACTACTGAATATGACACACACACACACACAGACACACACCATACCACACCATCACCCTCACACATACATCATCACGCACCATCAATAGACATAATAAAAGCACAAAATACTTTTCCCAAAACAAACAAAAAGAGTAAAGGTGTCAACAAAAGGGAGGAAAACAAATAGGCAGACAATAATAGAAAAAAAAGCGCGGGAAATTTTAACATGAGCGAGGTTAAAAATAGCCAAATGTTTTCACGCTGGATCAAACAGAAGTAAAAAAAACAAAAACATACCGGCCTAATATACTTTGGCGTCGTCTATAATTCCTGAGCTAATTTGGGCATAAATACACTAGGCTGAATCATAACAAACCCTCCCCCTCCCCCGCCACCTCCCCCGACATTAACGAGACCTTTAGAAATTAATGTTCAAATAGAGTTCGTATATTTCTTTTCTCACTTACACTGTGTATGGAACTAGTTTGTAATGATGTGTATGATTCTTTGTTTTTTTTTGTCGTTCATCCACAGTACAAAATAACAATGAATACAATCCGTATCATAATTCTGACTTGCACTATAACTATGAATTTCTAATCTAGTGAGAAAAAAACCTGGATTATGTTTTCATTGTAAAATTCTAATCATAAAAGTGGCTCATATTTTAACGGGGAAACTTTAATCAGCGTGCATAAAAAAATTAGTTTACATATTCACAGCAATACAATATAGCTGGTGTATGTTCTCTCGCCAGAAGCGTTCGTGTAAGACTGGATTCTATTTTTCCAGTAAAAACGTCGAATATGGAATTAGAAAAGAGGGAATGTTTGGCAATTAAAAAAATATAGAAAGGGAAAAATAGTTAATGTTTACTTGAAATATAGAACGTTATTTTTAGTTTTTCATTTATTGAATTGGAAAATATATAAGGCTAGCTGGAAAAAATAGAAATGGGGAGAAAAATGGGTGATCTTAACCCTTTGTAGGTCAGGGGTTTCTCTCATGTGAATAAAAAAATCATTAGGGGGAGACATCGAGCGCTTCACTAAATGGATAAAGAAATATAACCTTAACCAGTCCATAGTGTAGAAGAATACCGAGAAAGCTAAATATTTACACTGCGGTAATGACAGTAGACCACAGAGCATAGAAAACTACAGAAACTAAACAAAACAAAAACATATTATTAACAATAAACACAGCGTCCAGAATTACAAAAAAAAAACAATTAAATTAACCAAAACACGATACTAACATTAAACACTGCGTCAAAAAAAAGAAAAAACACAAAAACACTAACAAACCAAAGAAATATATGATCAGTATCTCTTAATTCTAAATTATATGTGACTAGTATAATCCTAACCTATAATATACGCGCTTTAAAGACCTATACTATATACAAGTGGTTGAAGCTCAGTAATACATTATAGACTCAGCATCAATTATATATAAGGATACTAACAATAGTTATATAATTTGAAGGATTAGTTGACGTAAGGAAGTGAACACTGACTGGCTGTAGAGCAATATGCCTGGTTTGGTTAGGATAGGTTGGCTGTTGTGGTCGGGATAATGGCGCCAAAACACGAATATTTTTCACATAACACGCGTATTTTACATAACCATTACCGTAAATTAAAAAAAAGCATATATATATATATATATAAATAGATATATATATATATATATATATATATATATATATATATATATATATATATATATATATATATATATATATATATATATATATATATATATATATATATATATATAAAATAAAAATTCCTTGTTATATTTTTTTGGGGGGGAGGGGATATTTTTTCTGCAATGACGTAATTAATGATTGATAAAATAAATAAAAGGTATCAGAGGGTATTATTTTTTTAGTGTTTTAACAGTAATATTTTTGTAAAGACATAATTAATAAAATATATAATAATGAGTTTTTAGTATAATAATATAATCTCAAATAAATTAATTTCAGATCATATTCTATTTTTCTGGTGTAAATAAATAATAATCACAAACGCAAATACACAGCCACTTTACGTGTTTCAATTATATATATTTTTAATTACTCTTGAAAGAAAGAAAAATAGATTAAATTCTAAGTGTCTCAATAGCACAAATAACTAACTGTACTGTATTGACTTATCTAGTACAGGTCAACAATTCAAGTCCTTAGTTATTGAAGCGCAGTAATACATTTGTAACCTCAACATATAAGAGGCATTATTGTGTGTTTCGATGCTCATTTATTTTTAAAGCCAGTTTGTGTGAGATTGTTTTGGCTTTGTTAAATCGCAGGCTGTAGGTGTGGGGAAAAAAATCTCTCATATTGCCTAGTTAAGCAGAAATAGAATAGAAGAATAACAATAAAGAAAAAAGATGGAAGAAATACGTAAATACGAAATAAATAAATGGTAATGTAAAGAAAAGGTGAATAAAAAATAGTCAGCAAGGAGAAAAGAAATGAAAAAAAAATTGCCATAAATAAATAGAAAAATAAAGTAAATAAAGAAATATATATTAAAATAAGCTTATTATTTTAGTTGAGTTCATCGTAAAATTCCTCCTTGTTTAAATTTAATTTTTATCCCTTTATGTATGTATGAATGTGTATGTATGTATGTATGTATGTATGTATGTATGCATGTATATATTCCTTTCACTCTTCTCTATAAATATATACATTTAGGTACTTAACGCATCTATCTATCTATCTATATCTATCTATCTATCTATCTATCAACCATCTATCTCTACTCTCCGGTACAATTTAAACTACGTAATTTGCATCCACAATACATTTACAATTCAGATCACTTTCCCGTGTTAATATTTTTTCTGTGTGATTCTCGCGGCCGCTTCACCAGACAGTTCACCCGGGAGTAAAAAAAAAACCCGCTTCAGTGTCACGAGGAAACACCCCCTCACCTGAAGGCCTGACTAGATTAACATATTTGTTTGACGAGAGAGAGAGAGAGAGAGAGAGAGAGAGATCACCACAATCACTTTCAACACTATCATCATCATCACCACAATCTCCTTCATAACCAAACCATTACCACTACCACCCGTATCACTACCACTATCACCACAATTTCCTTCATAACCTAACCATTACCACTACCACCCGTATCACTACCACTATTACCACAATCTCCTTCATAACCAAACCATTACCACTACCACCCGTATCACTACCACTATCACCACAATCTCCTTCATAACCTAACCATTACCACTACCACCCGTATCACTACCACTATCACCACAATCTCCTTCATAACCTAACCATTACCACTACCACCCGTATCACTACCACTATCACCACAATCTCCTTCATAACCTAACCATTACCACTACCACCGTATCCACTACCTACATCACCCACAATCTCCTTCATAACCTAACCATTACCACTACCACCCGTATCCACTACCACTATCACCACAATCTCATTCATAACCAAACCATTACCACTACCACCCGTATCACTACCACTATCACCACAATCTCCTTCACCAACCAAACCATTACCACTACCACCGTATATCCACTACCACCCATACTTTAATCTCCTTCATAACCTAACCATTACCACTACCACCGTATCACTACCACTATCACCACAATCCTCTTCATAACCAAACCATTACCACTACCGCCGTATCACTACCACTATCTTACAATCTCCTTCATAACCAAACCATTACCACTACCACCCGTATCACTACCACTATTACCACAATCTCCTTCATAACCAAACCATTACCACTACCACCCGTATCACTACCACTATCACCACAATCTCCTTCATAACCTAACCATTACCACTACCACCCGTATCACTACCACTATCACCACGATCTCCTTCATAACCTAACCATTACCACTACCACCCGTATCACTACCACTATCACCACAATTTCCTCCCTAAACACCATTTCCAGCCCAACAATAAAACCGAAAGCAATAAACATACAATTTCCCTCGAAAACAACTGCTGCTTTTAACATCGGAATTCCTACATCACATCGGCAAGAATTTGACGTTAGAGAGAAGTTTTTTGGGATGGGGGGGTGTTGGGGGGGTGTTGGGGGGGTGTTGGTGTTGGTGTTAGGGGGGGGTTGAGTACACTTTGTTGTCGCCGCGGAGGGGTAGGTAGTATTAGAGATCAGGAAATTAAACATTGCACTGGGAATCTCTCTTGGGAAATTGACCGTATGTTATGTCATGGATAAATAACTACAAGGGTTAAGAATGGTGAAAAGCACACACACACACACACACACACACACACACACACACACACACACACACACACACACACACACACACACACACACACACACACACACACACACACACACACACACACACACACACACACACACACACACACACACACATAAGTTGGTTAGTTGAGAGTGTAAACAGAAAGGTTATTTTGACACGTGTGAGAGAAATTCCCAGCCGTGTTGTTTACTTGGTCGTTGATCGTCTTTTGTTTGATCTGTAATTCATCTTTCTTGTTTGGTCATGCGCTTTATCACTGTTTGCTTACTCCTCGTGTTTTGTTTACACTGTTAATTCCTCTCTGTTATTTCGTCATGCTATTTATTCAACGTTTATATTTGCATAGTCATTTTGTAGTTTTTTCTTTTCACCTATAATTTAACTCTATTGTTTATTTATGTACTTTACAGCTTTTGTTTGTACTGACACAACTACGTCCACTGGGTAAATCGATACAGAATGTGGGAATTCAAAAGGCAAACCGTAATTATAGCTTGACATGGAAATTCGTCACCTTTGTTTAGTTTGGGATATTTCGTTTTATTTGTTAGGCTTGAAATTCGTGGCAGCTATTTAGTCGCGTTGTTCATAATACATAATATTACTACGTTCGTTCATGGATATGTAAAAATTATTGATGTAAAAAGTTAGTTTCTCTAAGTTACCGAGTGAATAATGGTTAAAGATAAATATTGTCAGCTGTAAGCACGTGGTTATATTATGACAACAACAACAACAACAACAGCAGCAACATGAACAACAAGAACAACAACAACAATAATAATAATAATAATAATAATAATAATAATAAAAATAATAATAATAATAATAATAATAATAATAATAATAAAAATAACAGGGAAAATAAGAATAACTACAATAATAACAAGAACAAAAACACCAAGAAGCACAACAACATTTTCTAGCTGAGTCAAAGAGGTTTATTATGTCTTGTTAATTTTTGCAAAAGTTATCGTTTGTTGTGAGCGAAAATATAAGCTTTAGTGAACGATGCTTAAAGACCCCAGGCAGGCAGTTGACGCCCTACAGTAAACAGTTACAACAATTCCTCTAAATAAAATCAACAACTCTCTCTCTCTCTCAGTATCGTTGTAGAATTAATGTGTTTTAATTCTATTGTTTATTCTCGGGACAAAAATAGCAATTTCCCCTTGACTATAATCCACTGGGGGGTATTTTCCGCTGTTTCCTCTAGTCATCACCATCTACACCAAAGATGCGTTAACAATTGCATTAAAAAAAATAAGTTAGTCACCAAGATAAAAAAAAAAAAATCGTAAAGAAAATATTAAAATTAATAAATATGTGAGAGATTACTATAGAGAATGAAAAATATTAAATTAGTTCATATGGTTAGCTTACAATATTTCTTCGGTATAAAAAAATCATTAAATTATTCCGAAATGGTAGACTTAAAAAAATAAACTCATTGCCCAGTTTTACATCAGGATCAAAGCAGTATTTCAAGCGCAAATAGACAAAAAAATATATATAGTTGGAATTTATTGTAGAGAGATTTAAAAAGCTCCCCCCAAAAATGGACACTGTTTTATTAATCTGGCTACAGCTGGCAACTCCCTCACCCTCCCACCCTACCTCCCTCCCCCTAAGACAATAAATCCCCCTAACACCCTCCCCTCTAACACCCCCCTAACACTAACACTCCCCTAACACCCTCCCCTTATGCCAGCCAAAACACTGAAAATGTCTCCTAATTCCTTTGTTATTCAATTTTCTCTTATTTACATTTTCCTTATGATTTATTTACTTTTTAATTATTTTTTCATATCTATTGGCTTA
Organism: Homarus americanus; assembly: GCF_018991925.1. Classification (NCBI taxonomy): domain Eukaryota; kingdom Metazoa; phylum Arthropoda; class Malacostraca; order Decapoda; family Nephropidae; genus Homarus; species Homarus americanus. The sequence continues at coordinate 536,704 of NW_024750910.1, forward strand.
TTACCTCAGTAAAGAGACTAAGTGTACAGGTGAGAGAGAGAGAGAGAGAGGGAGAGGGAGAGGGAGAGAGAGAGAGAGAGAGGGAGAGAGAGAGAGAGAGACCTTTCTGAAAAAAAGTTCTACTGTAAATTGAAACAACAGTAACTTAATGTGTTTGAGAACTCTTGATAAAATATAATGATGCCATGGCTGAAAAAATACAAAAGTCACATCTAATTAAAAATATATATCAAACGAGTCAACGTATTATACATTTAGTTAATATTTTGAGGATATTATCAATGGTTAAGCGTAAATTGATGATTAAAAACACTAATATACCCTAACCTACAACACGACCCTGAAGTAAGATGCCAGATAGTACTAAAACTGTCCAGGTTATTTTGAACTTAACATAAACATTTTCTCTATTTCTTCCTCACTCTGTCTCTCACTCTCTATCTCTCTCAGCGGGCTAGTGTAAGTCGGATATATCACTCTTGCTCTGACATGTTCCCAAGAGGAAGTACACGCGTTCACATATTCAAGCGTACATACAATAAGTAAATATGTGCCATGCTTATATGTGCGTTTAGTTGAGTGTTTTCTTCGTATTTTTCTTTCTCTAACTTTCCATCGTATTCGTATTAGATTTTCTATCGTGAAAGATTTTACAAGTTTTCAAATTTTCAGAAATGTGTCTATGTAAGGTGACCAGATCCTATAGAGTTGACTTAGTATACTTGATCATATATGTCAGAATAATGATATATCATTATACTATTACCAATCTACCAGTACTATCATTATACTATTACCAATCTACCAGTACTATCATTATACTATTACCAATCTACCAGTAGTATCATTATCTCACTATTACAACTCTTATAACGCTTCTGTAACAACAACATCATTATACCGTCTTGTTATTAAGCTGTCACTCATACACGGACACATGTACACACACACGGACACACACGGACACTTACACCTACATGGCGTCCCCTCTCAGATATCTGTTAGCATTACCAAGCTTTCCCCAAGGAAATGAAAACATCAATTTCATCTTGGCGTTAAAATACGACTTTAAAGGATTCAAGTCCACACGGCACCAAGAACACCAACACCCGTAAGGTCCTGATTGCTATCCTTTCGTGTAAGTAAACTGCTTTATAACGCCAGAGCACATAGCACTCTCTTGCCCCCGGGTCGCTCATCTCCCGGCTTCAGAGAGGATCGGACACAATTGGTTCTTATTGCCGCTATTAAGAGTTGATTTATCGATCTTATGTCGTCGAGGACAAGTTTTTTCTTAGACATTTATGACTGAAAGTTAGAGCTTGCTGGGGTCAAGTTTTTTCTTAAATAATTAAATCTTTCTATAATCGTTAAAACCGGAAATTTACCTGCGATGTTGAGTTGTTAAATAGTTATGCTCGTAAATATTGCTATAAATATGGCCAACTGAACCAAAAGAGGAACAATTGGAAATATAAGTGTTTCTAGAGTGACTTCTACGACCCATACATGACACAAGTAAATAAAAAAAAAAATATTACCAAAGTTAAATGAAACAAAGTGAAAGACAGACATGTATATGATAATCCCTCACACAGATTCCGACATTCCATAAAAATACCGAGAGTTAAAAGAAACAAGAATTGTGATAATTTTCATGAAATAAAAAAATCTTTGTATTGCGGGGAAAAAGCGAATATTTGATCCATGTGAAAAAAATAAACATGAAATTCTTCAATATAGGAAATACTGAACGAAATTGAAGCCGAAATAGATAAATGTTTTTTTTTATTAAACAGAAATGTTATCATCGCTAAATGTAAATATAAAGGGATGGGAACACGAGACACTGACTGAAGTTCTTACAAATCATTCGCTGATCCAATTGACAGGGAGAGAGATGATACAGACACACACACACACACACACACACACACACACACACACACACACACACACACACACACACACGCCCCTCATAACACCATCTGTGAGGGAATTACTACACCACGTCAGGTCCCTCCTAACACCATCTGGGAGAGAGTTACTACACTACGTGTTTGCTGTTCAACACCTACATTAATCTGTATGTTCACTGTATGTTCCTTTACCTTTCTCTAATGAAGGCTTGTGTTAAACCACCAATGTATGTAATATTGTAATAAGCCATTTATGTCCAATGTATATTTTCAGCCTTCAGGCTGCAGAACTTTTTCAATAAACCGTTAATATATATATATATATATATATATACACACACACACACACACACACACACACACACACACACACACACACACACACACACATTCCATATATTTGGCCACATTACTACTACTACAACATCTAACATTATACATAACAGAATACTGACATACACTTGTGTGGTGATTGTCTTGAAAATTGGCACTCATATTATTGCTGCTGCCCCCCTGGCCTCCCACCCCCAGCCTCCCCCAGCCACCTCCCACCCCCAGCCTCCACCAGCCACCCCGGCCTCTCTCAATTTATGTTTGCGCTGTAGAACTTGACGTACAGTGTTGAAACTAGTCACAACGATGCTCTCATACACAAACATGTCACTATTGTTTTCCATAGACAAAGAGAGAGAGCAGTCAGTCTGTTCCTGTGTTTATATAATGGCTTTACAATTTGTGTTGTATGTGTGTTTGTGTCTGTGTGTGTGTGTGTGTCTTCATGTATGTTTGTATACAATATCTCCATGTACATGCATGTATGACTATAAATATATGTATGTACAAGTGTGTAAATGTATGTGTATACTTTGTCCATATTGCATGTATTCCTGTACGTAATCTTTCAAGTATCAATGTATGCATGCATGTATATGTATACAGTCCATTTCTATATGTATCTATATGCATTTATATGTATACATGTAACTTTGTTTTTGAATGCATAGGTATGGATGTGTATGTACGTGTTTACATGTGTGTATAAGAGGTGTGTGTGTCTTTGGGTGTACCGTATATAGTAGTGAGTTACCCTTCTGTGTCCTCCATGTTGTTTCCTTTGTGAAAGAAATGATTAGTGTCCTAACGAGAGGCTGGCTACAGGTAGGCTACAGGTACAGGTACACGTATAGTTACAAACGGGTCATACACAACACAGGTAGTTACAGATAATACAGGTAGACCAATTCTCGTGTTACAGGTAAAACTTCAGTAATAAGCCATAGAAAAATAGCACACAAAATCCTCTTTGTCTGACCTTGTTTAAAAGAACAAGCGAAATAAACCAATTAAAACCTCAATTAGAAGGAATTATTAACATGCAATCCTGTTTTTCCGTTAATTGAATCATAAAACATAAATTCATTTACAGCAAGTTATATATATATATATATATATATATATATATATATATATATATATATATATATATATATATATATATATATATAATATATATATATATATATATATATATATATATATATATATATATATATATATATATATATATATATATATATATATATATATATATATATATATATATATATATATATAAAGTTTCAACTGAAAATGTCACATCAATATTCTTAATCAACTTGCCAGTTCATATCAACAACTTTCATAAATAATTGAATCATTTATGTCTTATAATATATCACAAATTTATTACACTCGTAAAATAAATCATCTTCATTATCAATAAATTTCATCGGTGCCAGAAATTCGTTCGGTATTCCCCAAACTCAGCTTGAGTGGAACTCGACAAAGACGTTGCTCAAGTCAGTGTGATCTTGAGTGTGATTGGTTGTCGCTGCCTGAATTAGTTCTCTGATTGGCTATTAAAGTCTGGCCTCTCTCAAGTGGAGTTTCTGAATACTCGAACCTTCAGGCGAGGATCAAACGATAGGAAAAAATAGATAATCGTTTATTCTAACAGATTACTTTTGGTGGCTGGCAAGATGGCGAATATTAACCGCATTTAAAGATACAAATTATAGACATATATCATCTCTATATGTTACCATAATATAAGAAAAATATATCCCTTTAACATATATTAAGATAAGTGAATAATTTACTTTCTTACTTGTAGTGAAAGAAAGAAAAATAAAATCTAAAAAAAAAAACTTACAAAATAACAAAAAATAAATCTTTAAAACTAAGATAACAACTAACAAAATATAGCAAAAACCCCATAGACAGATACGATAACAAATACGTTATCTTACTCTTCAATAAGACTATAGTTAATACCCTTATACCTTAACACATAAGATTAATATTAAAATCATTGCAAACATTAATAAACATCTAATTAACAAAACATTAATAAAACAAAATACCAATAAATACGTTAGGACAGCAGTAAACAATAGAAAACAACAAGACAAAACAATAAACAATAAAAAACAACAAAAGTCAAAACAGTAGTAGATGAGACTCACTTGAGGTTGTGGCTTTGACCTCGTCCTTAGTGAAGTCTGACTGGCCCTTGTTGTTGAAGGCGAGAACATTGAAGGAGTAGCTGGTTCCTAGGGAGAGGCCAGTCACGGTGAAGGTTGTTACGTTGGCTGGGTACACGTCTGTATACTGTGGGGGAGGAGGTAGTGGTGAGTGGTGGTGAGTGGTGGTGAGTATAGGTGGTGGTGAGGGTAGAGTATAGGGGTGGTGGTGGAGTGGTGGGTGGAGTGTGTGGTGGTGAGGGTAAAGTATAGGTGGTGGTGGGAGTGGTGGTGAGTATAGGTGTGGGTGAGTGGTGGTGAGTATAGGGTGGTGGTGGAGTGGTAAAGTGAAGAGGTGGTGGTGGAGGGTGGTGAGGGTGGTGGTGAGTGGTGGTGAGTATAGGTAGGTGTGAGTGGTGGTGAGTATAGGTGGTGGTGGAGGGTAGAGTATAGGTGGTGGTGAGTGGTGGTGGAGAGAGGTGGTGGTGAGAGGTGGTGAGTATAGGTGGGTGGTGAGTGTGGTGGTGAGTATAGGTGGTGGTGAGTGGTGGTGAGGTGGTAGGTAGTGGTGGTGGTGGTGTGTGGTGAGGGTGATTAGTGGTGGTTATGTAGAGGGGATGGTGAATGTTAATGGTTGAAGAGGGATGGTGATAATGATGATGATGATGATAATGAAGTTAATGATAATGATGTAGGTCATAGTGATAAGGATATTGATTGTGTTTATAATGACAATAATGTGATGATGATGATGATGATGATGATGATGATGTTAGACGAAAGACAAGAAGACGGAGAATGAACAGAGGTGATAGAGCGGACATTACATACATAGTGGAGAGACATAATGGTAAGACATAATGCAAGGTGTGGTAACGGCAGGGTCAAGAGGAGGAGAACAGGGATAATGGCAGATGCTAATGACGAAGGTGCAGTAGTGGCGGTGGTGTTAATGGCAAGGGAGGGTCGTGGTGGTGTTAAGGGGACGGTAATGGCACAGAGTAATAGCATGGAATAATGGCAGGAGAGGGTAGTGGCGGTGGAGGGTGGGTGCAATGGGCAGTAACTGACAGGGGAAGTAAGTGGCGCACAAAGGCAGAGGTGTGTGGGGCAGGGAAGTGGGGGACATAAAGAGAACTGGACACACACACACACACACACACACACACACACACACACACACACACACACACACACACACACACCCTAATTTAATTCTACTTGCATCCAAACACAACAACATGTTGACATTTATTTAAATCAAAGAACTAGGACATTCTCATTACCATAAAAAAAAACTCAACAACCTATTATTTATAAGTTTCAGGCCCCACCAACACCTAAACACACCCTTTAAAGACCACTTACCTGGTATCTATTGGTATCAGAGACGTGGAACCTGACCCGGTATTGTTGGGATAGACCGCCGTCAAAGCTTGGGGTCCACTGAAGGTCGACTGAGTTGTGTGTGAAGTTGAGGACCTGTGGGTGGAGGACGGGGAGCCAACTGTAAGATCTGACTCTCTCGTGAAGGTCTCTCTATCTCACTCTCTCATCCTATCTCACTCTATATCTCTCTCTCTTCGTCTGTCTGTCCGTCTCTCTGTCTCAATATGTTGATTTAGCCACGAGACGTTTGGTGAAAGTGTTTTGAGAAAGGTACAAACTCACTTACATCGTAATATCTTGTCATGAGATGGTAATACTTTTCCTGGAGAAGCATACCAGCTGAAGAGACAGAGAGAGGGAGATGAATATGGATAATTTATAGATTCAACACAAGCGTCTTGAAGGTGTTTGAAGAAGGGATTAAATTCTCTATGTTTAGTCGATGCGTTTATATAATTTTTTTATTGAGGTGGTGGGCGTTAGGCTTTTGTTTTAAATCCAAACACTTTTATTGAAGAGTCAGAACAATTAAATTTATGGTCAGATATGCATGATTATTTGCGAATTTAAAATTTGTTTTATATTAGAAACATTCAGACTCGTTGTGTATAATTAGTTATTTTTTCTCGTATATATTACATTTTTGGAGGGTATTTAGAGAGAGAGAGAGAGAGAGAGAGAGAGAGAGAGATATTACATTAAGTAACTTTAGATAGGATTACATCTTGGAGGTGTTTGAAGAAAAGAATCAAAGTCGCTACGTATAATTAGTTAATACTTTTTCCCGCGTGCCTCTCAGGGTATTCTTATGTGTGTGTGTGGGGGGGGATTCGAATACCTTTGTGGGAGGCTGCAAATTCCCTTTAAGAGGATTCAACTCGTAATTTGCAGGTCTCTCTCTCTCCTCTTCTTTGGGCCTTGGTATATCCTCTTGAAAAGGATTCTAAGTGAAATTAAGCATTCCATCGGGAGAATTTAACTTCATTGTTTTTACTCGGGGAATATAAGTACAGTGGTTATGGGACAAAAACAAGAACATAGTGTTATATAAGAGTAGCCATTATGAGGAGTTGGATACGACTGAGTGGGAATAAGAGAATTAAAAAAAAAAAAACGATATGAGCACAGATGTTATGGTTATCTCTATTCTTTAATTATTCTTATTCTTATTTTTAGTTTAATTCTTCACTTATTTTATCGTTTTTACCACCCATCTATAACCATTCCCCATTACCCACCCCATGAGCCTTCCTCCAACACCCACCCATAACTCTCCCCCATCACCCACCCATAACCCTCCCCCCAACACCCACCCATTAACTTTCCCCATCACCCACCCATAACTCTCCCCATCACCCACCCATATAACCCTCCCCAACACCCACCCATAACCTCCCCAACACTCCACCCATAACCCCTCCCCAACACCCACCCATTAATCCTTTCCTCAACACCCACCCATAACCCTCCCCACTGATCCATAACCTCCCCCCAACACCCACCCATTAATCCTCTTCCCCATCACCCACCCATAACTCTCTCTATCACTCCACTCCATAACCTCCCCCAACACTCCACCCATAACCTCTCAACACTCCACCATTAACTTTCTCCCATCACCCACCCATAACTCTCCCTCAACACCCACCCATAACCCTTCCCTAACACCCACCCATTAACTTTTCTCCCCATCACCCACCCATAACTCTCCCAACACTCCACCCATAACCCTTCCCTAACACACACCCATTAACTTTCCCCATCACCCACCCATACCTCCCCCAACACCCACCCATTAATCTCTTCTCTATCATCTCCGCCCATAACCTCCGTAACACTCCATCAGCAACCTTCTAACACCCACCATAGCCCTCCCCCAACACCCACCCATACCCTCCAACACTCCACTCCATAGCGCCTTCCCCAACACCCACCCATACCCCTCCAACACCCACCCATAGCCCTCCGTAACACCCACCTTCAGGTCGAGGGGCGTGTCAGGCTTGCTGGTGCCGTCGAGATGTATAGCCGTCCGTGAAGACCCGAGAGGATTTCTAGCCTGACACTCGAAGAAGCCGTAATCCTTATTGGTGACGTTCTTCACCAACAGGACGCTCTCGTAGGTCACCAAGCCATCCACCAGCTGCACCAGGAACAAAGGAACAGGGAGTTAATTCCACTAATCACCATTAGGAGGAAGGGTAAGGAGCCATAGTCCTTTACGGTGGCGTTTATTTCACCATTAAAACATTCTCTGTGGGTCACCAAACGGCCCATCCACCAGCTGAAGAAGGCTCCGTAGAGGGAGTGTGAGAGAGAGAGAGAGAGAGTTAGTTAAGTTTTATGGGTGTTGTGGACGTTGATGGAGAAAAATTACAGGTAAGTGAGGGTAAACGTGTTAGATTGTGACGTGTAATTTGATGGGGAAAATATTCAGGTGTGTACAGGTAAACAGGTTCTTTATTGGTTGGTTGTTGATGTTATGATAATTTTGTGTGTGTGTGTGTGTGTGTGTGTGTGTGTGTGTGTGTGTGTGTTATAGCGCAATTTGTTAACATTGCTCCCTGCTGTTCTAACTACTTATACTACTACTACTATTACTATTATTAAGACTACCAACTTACCTTTTCAAAACTCTATTGCTCCTATCTCACCTCCTCTATCTATCCTCCTAGCCTATCGATGTCTTATCTTATATAAAGGTGGATAGACAGGTGAATCAAAGGGTATCCTCTCCCTATTCACCCATCCTTTCTACCTATTCCCTCCCTTTTCCCCATCCTCTCTACCTATCCCCTCCCTATTCATCTTCCCCTACTTATTATCCTTTCCCCTTTCTTATCTTATCAACGTATCCTTTCCCTTTTCTTCTAACTTATCTACCTCTCCCTCTCTTTTCTCCCATCCTCTTAACCAATCCCCCCTATTCTCCCATCCTCACCTACCTATTCTCCCCCTCTCACCCCCTTCTACACACCCACCTTGGAATCCTCAACAACATATCGGTTCTTGAAGACAGAGTACACGGCCGGCTCGATGGGGGTGTTGTCTCGCGTGAACCAGGTGAAGTGGACGTAAGGTGCGCCACTCGCTCGACAGGTGAGGCGAGCGTTGCGTCCTGATTCCGCCGCTGCTTTCTGGTATTTGGGGGATTGATCTATGACGGGTTTATCTGTGTGAGAGAAAGAGAGAGAGAGAGAGGGAGGTAAGTACTGGGAGTGGTGGTGATGGTTGTTGTGGAGAGAGAGAGAGAGAGAGAGGGGGAGAGGAAGAGAGAGAGAGGGACAGGAGAGAAGAAAGGAGAGGGAGAGAGGTAAGAGGAAGAGAGACAGGAAAGAGGTGAGAGGAAGGAAGACAAAAGAGAGGTAAGAGGAAGGGAGAGGGAGAGGGATGAGAGGAAGAGAGACAAGACTGAGGTGAGAGGGAGAGAGGAGAGAAGATGGGAGAGGGAGATAAGAGGTGAGAGGGAGAGAGGAGAGAAGACAGAGGGAGATAAGAGGAGAGGGTCGAGGTGTGAGAGAGCCATAATTTGCGTAACTGATGTCGAACGGTAGGGTTATGACACACACACACACACACACACACACACACACACACACACACACACACACACACACACACACACTGTCTCACTGTCTCTCTCTCACTTACGTTTCACAACAATAGTGGTGTTAGCGACAGCCTCATCTCCAATGTCGTTCTTGGCGTGACAGGTGAACACTCCGGTGTCTGCTGTCGTCACGTTCTTAATCGTCATCAGGTTAGTGAGGGGAGAACGGCAGGTTAGTGAGGGGAGAACGGCAGGTTAGTGAGGGAAGAACGGCAGGTTAGTCTGAGGGGAGAACAGGTTAGTGCAGGTTAGTGAGGGAGAACGGCAGGTTAGTGAGGGAGGAGGTTAGTGAGGGAACGGAGCAGTGGGTTAGTGAGGGGAGACCGGCAGGTTAGTGGGGGGAGGACAGGTTGATGAGGAGAGACAGCAGGTTAGTGAGGGAAGAAGAGGTTAGTGAGGGAAGAACGGCAGGTTAGTGAGGGAAGAACGGCAGGTTAGTGAGGGAAGAACGGCAGGTTAGTGAGGGGAGAACGGCAGGTTAGTGAGGGAAGAACGGCAAGTTAGTGATGTGATAATAACAAGAATTACAAATTAATAACCCAAATATATACTAAAAAAATACATCATTGAAAAAATCACCAAAAATTTGTAAAAAAGGAAAAAAAAATGAAGAGGAAAACGGAATAAAAGAGAAACAAGAACAATTAGGAAAGTGAGGAAAAAAATCCCTTTAGGCAGGAAACAACGCGACGATACGGAAAGAAACCGGATGGAATGAGGGGGGACAAGAACGCATGATATCAATCCACATCTTGGCATGAGTCGGTAAGAATGATAGATGTTGTCGTACATTCACACTAAAGAATGATTGGAGAAGCGGCGGGCTGTAATGCTTCTATCTCTCTCTCTCTGTCTCTCTCTTTGTCTCTCTCTCTCTCTCTCTCTTGTTTTATTGATTATCTCTGTTAGTTGCTTTCACTTTCTCTTATTTTTCTCCTCATAAGATCTCTTTCTTTATCTTTCTCTCTGTCTCACTTCCTTATTTCTCTCTTTCGCTCTTAGTTTATCTCTCTCTCTTTCCCTCTATTTTTGACTCATTAGATATATCTCTTACGCTCCTCATCTCTCTCTTTCGTTACTTTCGCCATTATTATGTCTCAATCTCTCCCTCTCATGTCTCAATCTCTCCCTCTCATGTCTCAATCTCTTCCTCTCATGTCTCAATCTCTCCCTCTCATGTCTCAATCTCTCCTTCTCATGTCTCAATCTCTCCCTCTCATGTCTCAATCTCTCCCTCTCATGTCTCAATCTCTCCCTCTCATGTTTCACTCTCTCCCTCTCATTATCTTTCTCTCTTTACCAAATCTCTCTCGCTATATCTCTCACTATTTCTCTCCCCTAGCTTTATCTCACTTTCTATCTCTCACCCATTGTATATCTTCCTCACTGTCATTCTCATTCTCTCTCTCTCTCTATTTATCTCCCAATATTCCTGCCAGTTGATGACGTCCTGAAACACGAAACCCATCTTTCTCAGCGAGCCATTTAGTGTGAGACATCCCCCCTACGCTATATGAGTTGACAGTCCCTCTCTCTCTCTCTCTCATCAAAGTAATTACGTTGTTATACACTGAGAGAGGATTTGTATATCGATGAGTTATTGATGTTTTCTGTGGTGGTGGTGGTGTGTGTGTGTGTGTGTGTGTGTGTGTGTGTGTGTGTGTGTGTGTGTGTGTGTGTGTGTGTGTGTGTGTGTGTGTGTGTGTGTCAATATTTATATCTACACCTGTACTCTTGTTTATGAATCAGTCATGTAAATTGATCCCAGGCAGCAGCGTGTGGGAGTACTGTAATGACAATGAAATCTCTGTACCCTCGCTTGTATTTGCGCCTTTACCTGAATTATGAATGTTTGAATTTCATTATAATTTTGAAATAGGAGTCTGAACATGTATCTGTACCTGTAATACGTAAATTATGACTGTATCTATGGTTATTATTCTGAAATTGATGTAGCTGTAATTGTATCAGAATATGAACATGATTTATGAGTATTTGTATATTGTTAATATTTTGAAATCTTTGTATCTGTGATTTTACTTATAAGAGAGAGAGAGAGAGAGAGAGAGAGAGAGAGAGAGAGAGAGAGAGAGAGAGAGAGAGTGATATTACCTTGGACGGATGTTTCTTGTGCTCGGTCCTGGCAAAGTCGTAGCCCTCTCGCCTCCAGTGTACGTCAGGGTCAGGACTGGCATCCACCCGACACACTAACGTTACATTGGTCCCCATAGATAAGTTCCTTCCGCCAGAGATGGAGGTGATGATCGCTCCGTCTGGGGATAGTAAGAGAGAGAGGGGGGGGTTAGATTAGTAAATTCATGAATGTTCTTTGATTTAATTTATTTATTTTTGTATTAGTGAGTGTAAATAATAATAATAATAATAATAATAATAATAATAATAATAATAATAATAATAATAATAATAATAATAAACCTATTTTTCATTCCTCATTCACTCAAAATAAGGAAAAAAATAAGAAAAAATCTTCACTCAAACATTAATTTCAAAATCTACAAAAATTTGAAAGATGGAAAAAATGTCATATTCGACATAAATTTCAAAACTTCTTTACTTAATGGTTAAGCCTGAAAGAAATGCTTCATTCATTTAAAATTCCGAAACTTCATTCATGTCGGGCAAGTGAAACAGCGAATTGATTTATTGACAGAAAATTCACATAGGAAATTCTAGTTAGCGGAGGAGAGAGTCTTCCTGTTGACGAGGATAACATCAGTAGAGTGAAGGGAAGGAAGTGATCTGGAAATATGATAAATTGCTGGCATCACTGACGAGAGAGAGAGAGAGAGAGAGAGAGAGAGAGAGATTGTGTGTGTGTGTATTTACAAAAATGTCAGATAGGTAAACAGAGAAAAAAGGTAGCTAATTGTATACATCTAAGGTATCATGTTGACATAGGCGATAAATTCGAAGAAGAAGAAGAAGAAAAAGAAGAAGAAGTAGAAGAAAAAGAGATAGAAAGAAAGTAGGGGCAACAATTCTCTTACATTTCACATTAATGGTAACATTCTTGGCGGAACTGCCCTGGGAGTTGGACGCCTCGACGGTATACACGCCAGCTTGGTCCTTGGTCACCGATGTTATGTTGAGTAAACTGCCCGCCATCACCACCTCCTCCCCGCGGCGCCACAGGTACGCCACGCCATTCGGGTTACCGTGGGCACTGACGTTCACCATCACGTTCTCCCCCTCGGTGACGTCTACCATGTCTTGAGGTTCCTTCATCCACACAGGAGGATCTGGGGAGAATAAGAGAGAGGGGAGATGGTGAGAGAGAGATACTGAGGGTAGAGGGTTAGGGAGATGTGGTTGGTAAAGGTAGGGGGAGATGGTGAGGGAGAGGGAGAGACGGTGAGGGAGGGGGGAAGACAGCGAGGGTAGAGGACATAGCAGACCTCAAATAAAAAATAATCTCGGGTATTAATTGATCACCCTTGACCACCAACCCACGAACCTACGCTAGAGTCAGTTACACAGGATGAAGTGGGTCACATTCTCGTCTGATTCTATGTATGTTAAGCTACCAGAGAGGCTACCCCACACACTCACACTGGACGGAGAGAGTAACAGCATCGTGGGTAGTGGAGCCGAAGCGGTTATCAGCCTGACAGGTGAAGACAGCGCCATCGTCCTCAGCCGTCACGTCCACCTTGACTGAGTATCTTTGGGGGAAGAGGAAGACGTCAAGTGTTAGCTGAGGGTCAGGAGTTGGTTTAAAGGGGTAATAGTGTTTAGTGGCTCTGAGTATTCATTAATAGGTTAAGGGGATATATAATTTAATGTAGGTGTAAATATATACCTGAAATTGACATATAAATTTGATGTACAAAACCTATCTGTATGAACACTGGATTAAAAAATATACGTAGATGTTAACTGCCTAGAGATAAACTGACAGATGTTTGGATATTGTTGTAAGGATAAAGATGATGGATTTAACTGCTATAGCTAATGGATAGATGGATTGATAGATAAGAGGATGATTGCGATGATAGACTGACATACAGGAAGAACATAGAGTAAAGAGGAAAGAAGGACTCACTTGGTGGTTGTGCCCCCGAACTGTCCAGGGCTGATCTGAGATTCGCCAGGCTGGACCTCAAAGCCTTCCCTCCACCAGGTGACGTTGGCCCGAGGGTTACTGGAGGAGGACTCACAGATGAGTGTTGCCTCCGTGTTGGCCTGCAGAGGGCGTGGCCGAGTCTCTACCTTCACTGCTGCCGGCGGGACTGAGGGAGACACAGAAGAAATGTTAGAGACAAGTTGGCAAAAATAGAGAGAGAGAGAGAGAGAGAGAGAGAGAGAGAGAGAGAGAGAATACCACTCCTATACTCACACATAACACTGAGGACGGTGGAGTTAACGAGAGGCTCTGGGGTGGCAGAGTTTGTGGCCTGACACCGGTACTCCGCCTCGTTGTCAGATTCAGTCAGGGTGATGTCCAGGTCAGCCAGGGCGGTGCCGGAATCGTGCTTGGTGTTGGTGGGCAGCTCCTGTGATCCCTTGAACCACTGTAGCGTCGCCAGGGGGTTGCCGCCATTACTAACACAGGTAAGTCGTTGTGGGGTGCCCTTCTTCAGCAGACGGCCAAGCTCGTACCCCAGGATGACAGGGGGCTCCGGGGGTCCTGGGGGAGAGAAGGGTATTAATGGGTGATGTTGTGTGGGGGAGGAGGTTATGGGTAAAGGAGGAGGTTAAAGGTTGGGGGGGAGGGGTTGAGGGGGGAGCACTGAAGGGAGAGAAAATAGAGAGGGGGAGGAGAAGGAGAAGTATGTATCTGGTGAGAGAGAGAGAGAGAGAGAGTGCTGATGGGTTGGGTTATGGGTAGACGAATATATTAAATAAAAAAAAAAGATAAAATTTACTTAAAGTTATCCCGTTGTATTTCACTGTTTTTTGCCTCACTCGATATAAACTTTTTTTTTACCAATCACCCAGACTCTATATACATGTTGTCTCCACTCTAGTGTCTCAATATTCAATTTTAATGAAAAATCAAGTTTGCAGTTGGTTGCCAGCCCACCCGTCCACCTCACTGACCCACCATATATTCGCTTAGTTTACGTGACCCATAAATTGTCGACTGGCACTTCACACTGTACACACCATTTCTCTAACTTGTTTAGTGATTTATCTTTTAATACATTTGCAAAATAAATAAGTAAATATTATACAGTAAATCACTATATTTCTTTACATTTTTGCAATTACTATAAGAAAATTAATCATGATTGTTATGAAAAAAAAAAAAGTAGCTATAAAACAAATAATGGAACGGTATATTTTTCCCCCTACGTCACTACCTACACAAACTGTCACTGAAATATATCTGATTTGGACATGAAAAAACCCGTGAGTGATGCTGGAATTGGTAATATTCAAATTTAGATCCAAATAACAAGGCTCAGTGGTTCGTTCCTGTGAAAAATCAGACACAGTTCAGTGATGATTAGTTTTGATTTGCCACAGCGCGTAAAACTTGTGAAGGTTGAATTGAAGAGAAAATTCTGATATATCGAAACATGAATAACAAGTGTGGATGGACCTCGGTGACTGATGAAAGTTTCCTTTCATAACTGAGTGAGAGACTTACGACCATCAAGGAAACAATTATCAAGAGAAGAATTGTTGTGGATTGTGGTAAGGGTGGTAGATTGGTGTTGTCGTGGGGAATGGTGGTAGTAGTAAAAAATAGTTGTTGTTGTGCGGATGGTAATATCAGAGATGAAAAAAAAAAACTTTCCTGCCACACTTAAGTTCATAAGCAAATATTAAGTAGAGCTCATTGTTTTACTGTGTATAAAAAGTAAAGGATAAAACCTTTGCCTTTTCTTACACTCGTTTTTTTATTTACACTTACACAATACACTCAGCAACACATCCCCGGAATAACAATTAATAAGGTCTTTCTTATTCACAGCAGTGTATAATTTAAATGCCTGTTATTCACCACTGAATAGGACGTATTTATGAAAAAAAATTATGTTTTTAAAAGATTCCAAACACAATCCTCCTGGCATATTTTTTCTCGTAAGATAAATTGATGTCATTGTAGTAACCAGTCAGTGTTGAGTGGAGACTGGGGTGTGAAAAGGAGAGACGCTCACAGCTAGGACAGATACAGTCATCAGTCTTTTGTAAGGTGATACAAAAATGCAGCGCCGAGCATGGGATTAACTAACAGTGCCAGCGGAAGCGTAATGGACATCGCCACACAAGAAGAATGTTCATCACAACGTTCTGCACCAGGAAAGGTGTTCTTTTATGATACAAATATTATCAGAATGTTATAATGAAACAATACAGCCAGTGGAAGAATGCGGGATTATTTACGCCTGACATAGCCACTATAATATGAATACAGGGGGAGGGGGGGAAGGGGGGAACGCTTGGCGGTGTTGAGTGCATGTGCTGACGCTGTTCTTAAGACATCAAAAAGAAGATTTAAAACAATACAAGGCTCTACAAGACTCTGATAGCTTTTCCATCACTCACTCAAAACACTGATGATTTTGGTGTCAATCTTGGTCGAGCTGAGAGGAGGATTGAGTGCGTAGCAGTTGATGGTTAGGTCGGAGTCGGTGGGCCTGACTTCGTACACGGTGAGGTTGGTAGTGGTCCTCCAGCCTCCATGTTCTACCTTTTGCGTGCTGGAGGTGGCCCCTGGAGGCGTCTGGCCGTTGATGACCACCGTGACGTCTGCTGGAGGGTTGGAGTTGTCCGCCACACAACTGAGGGAGATCACGTCTCCTACCTTTGCCTCGTCCGGCCCGAAGATGGTGACGGTGGAGGGGGCGACTGTGTTAGAGAGAGGGAGAATTTTATAAATCAAAGCAAGTGGATCTAGAAATATATATGAACAACATACAAACAGTTCATATGACTGTTTCAACAAGTCAAACTAACAGACAAACAGTTTTTACACTTACATACCGATACAGTTAACCTTCCACAACAATAAAACAGTTTCATAGACTAACTTACAGTTCACCCTGAGCTGTATCTCTGCTTTCTTGGGCTGTGTGGTCATCACGTTTATCACATGACACTCGTACTTGGCCAGGTTGTCTGAGGCTTCCACCACGAAGGTGTACTGGTTGTCGACGTAGTCACTGAACTTGTGGAAGTTCTTCTGTACCCGGACACCGTTCTTGAACCAGAAGACCTCAGGTAGTGGGTTTCCTCCTCTGGCACGACAGGTGAGAGTCTTCTTATCTCCTGCCCTGACGATCTCGCCCTCCGTATAGCCTGTGATCTCTGGGGCCCCTGGTGCGTCTGTGTGGGAGATAAAGGGGAGATAAGGGAAATAAGGGTGAGATATTGAGATAAATACAGGGAGAAGAAGAGACGTTTACAAGATTTTTAGCATTATCAGGGAGATAAGAAAGAGGCATGGAGATCTCACCTCCCCCCCTTCCTCATCTCCCTCCCAAACTATCTCCAGGGCTCTTACTTCACCTCTGGGCGATGCAGATGGGAGAGAAGTACGAGATACATTATGTAAGGGAAAAGAGGCATCTCCAAAAACGGAAATAAGGGAGAAGCATCACACTAGCCTCCGTCCACCCATGTCGACCGGGAATTAAGCGAGAGATATGGAGATGCATTATATGGGCTCGTCTGGTGAGAGATAAGGGAACGAAAGAGATAATGAAGACTCATTAATCGAGGAGAGGGGAAGTGTCTCCAGGATTCTCTTCCAGCAGGAGGGAGATAAGTGGGCGGGGGGAGATATTGGAGATGGATTACATGAGGAAGAGAACGAAACAGCCCTTAAGACTTTCTGTCAACGTCATGATCAAAGAGAGAGTCCTCCTCAATAATTTCCTCCAAGAACCTTCATATCTTTCTCCTCAAATCATACATTATATTTTTTTTTTGCAGGATTCCAGTAAATCAGATCCTTACGTGTCCAATAATTTTTTTCTGGAGGAGTTCAGAGTCGACCTAATATTTTTTTTCATATTTCTTTTTAATTACACGAATTTTTGTCTTAATTATCCTTACCTTTTTTAATATTACTTCACACCTGGATAATAAAGATTTAAAAAAAATCTTTGATATTAGACGTAAATAAAATTTTATTTATTTTTTGCTTTCGAAGGCTATTTTTACTCCTTTCTCTCTCTCTCTTTATTTCTATTTTTCTCATATTCTTCCTCATCTTTTAGTTCTACATGAAATTTTAATTACTACATTACGCTTCATTTATAAGTATTTAAGATTAAACTTGCGGTTTTTTTTTATTTTGCTTACGACTGCACTTAAAGATTATACTTACAAATGCTGAGGGATCACACTTACAACTATTTCAAAATTACACTTACGACAACTTAAGGCTTTTCACCTCACACCTATCCTCCTCAACTATGAACCCGTGAACCCGAAGCATTACCCAGCGATGCATTATTCTGTCCATAAATGCTTCGGATCCATGACTCTGAATCTTGTGGTTCGTGGTTCAGGACTTACGTGGGTGCCTGTACAAATACCCACCCGGCCTAGAGTACTAAACAATACATATACTCACAATGCACATCGAGGTGTACTCTGGCTACTTTTTGTACTCCTGTGTGTTCAAGTGCTGGGTGAACGGCGACAACATATTCTACGTCATTGTCGTTGTGCGTCGGGGAGAACGTAATCTTGGAACGTAGTGAAGATAAGTGACTGTCTGTTCCTGATTCCTCCTTCGTATTCTCTAGCGTATCTGAGGAACAAGAGGAAGAAGACGATGATAAATGAAGAGGATGAGTTAATGGGTGAGATAATTTGTGGACGAAAGGTGGAAAGAGGAGGAAGAAAGAAGAGAATAAAGATGAGGAAAGAGGAGGAAGAAAGAAGAGGATGAAGGAAGAACAGGATGAAGAGGAGGAAAGAGGAAGAAGACGAAGAGGGTGAAAAAAAAAAGGACGAAAGAGGATAAAAGAGGAGGAAAGGTTGAAAGGGGAAAAGGAAGAAGAGGAAAGAAGAAGAACATAAAAGGTGGAAACATGTGGGGGTGAAGAGGAGGAAAGAGGAGGAAAGAAAAGGCGGATGGAAAGAGGTGAAAAGAAGAGAATTTCTAACGAACAAGAAGAAGAAAAGAGGAATGAAGTCAATAAATCAATTAAAAAGAACTTACGAAAGAGCAGCAAAAGAACGAATAGGAAAGGAAGAAAAAAGAAGAAGGAAAGAGGAAATATGGGAAAATGATCTTCGAATCCCTCTTTCATGTCTTCGTAAGTGTCGGGGGATAAAGAAGACAATGATAAATGAGGGAAAAAAACATCAGAGGAAGCGAAGTGGAACAAGGAAGCAAAAGCGAATGTGAGAGGTGAGAAAATATGAATAATGATATGAATAACACAATTTTGGGTCCGTTTGAGTTTTCCTTGTGAGTCTGAAGAAGAAGAAGAAGAAGAAGAAGAAGAAGAAGAAGAAGAAAGAAGAAGAAAGACAAAGAAGAAGAAAAAAAGAAGAAGAAGAAGAAGAAGAAGAAGAAGAAGAAGAAGAAGAAGAAGAGACAAAAGAAGAAGAAGAAGAAGAAGAAGAAGAAGAAGAAGAAGAAGAAGAAGAAGAAGAAGAAAGAAAGACAGAAGAGAAGAAGAAGAAGAAAAGAAGAAGACAAAGAAAGAAGAAAGAAAGAAGAAAGAAAGAAGAAGAAGAAGAAGAAGAAGAAAGAAAGAAAGAAGAAGAAGAGATAATAATCGATGAAGATATAAAATGGGAAAAGACGAGAACTAATTAGATTATTATCTAAAATGAAAATAAGAACAAGGAAGGGTGCAGGGAAGTGTGAGAGAGGTGCAGTGAAGGGTGCAGAGAAGGGTGACAGAAGGGTGGCAGGAAAGGTGACAGAGGAGGTTCACAGAAGGGTGTAGAGAGGGTGGCAGAGAAGTGTAGAGAGGGTGCAGAGAAGAGATGGCAGAGTAAGGGTGGCAGAGAGAGTGTAGAGAGAGAAGGTGTAGAGAGACAGTGAAGAGGTTGGCAGAAGGGTGACAGAGAGGTGGCAGAGAAGGGTGGCAGAGAGGGGTGCAGAGGAGTGCAGAGAAGGGGCAGAGAGGGTGGCAGGAGAAGGGTGGCAGAGAAGAGGGTGGCAGAGAAAGAGTGGCAGAGAGGGGTGTAGAGAAAGAGGGTGGCAGAGAGAGTGGCAGAGAGGGGTGAGAGAGGGGTGGGAGAGAAGGGTGGCAGAGGTGCAGAGAGGGGTGCAGAGGAAAGTGGCAGAGAAGGGTGCAGAGGGGCGGCAGAGAGGGTGACAGAGAAGATTGGCAGAGACGGGTTGCAGAGAGGGTGGCAGAGAGAGGTGTCAGAAGGGTGGCAGAGAGTGAACAGGGCATCAGACAGGGGCATCACAGGGGTATACGACAGGGGTGTAGAGAGAAGTCAGATTCAACTCGAGATGAAAAGGAAAGAAAAATAAATCACTCTGGGGAGGAAGAAAATGAGAGAGGGATTATGGTAAGTAACGGAGACAAGACTTGCTTATGACTGTATTTACAGAGAGAGAGAGAGAGAGAGAGAATCAGAGAGGGGGAATATAGATAGATAGATAGATAGAGAAAACGACAATTGGCGAGATAGGTCAATCACGAAAAAATAGTAAAGTATCAATCAAAATGTGTGTGTGTGGTGTGTGTGTGTGTGTGTCAGTGTGTGTGTGTGTGTGTGTGTGTGTGTGTGTGTGTGTGTGTGTGTGTGCGTGTGGAGTGGTCATATAAAAAGCAATAATCTGTAGAAGGGTTTTAGAATTATTTTCTCTTATTCTCTCTCTCTCTGATCCTGGCGTTGTGCCCTAAGGTCAAAACACACACACACACCGTTATCAAAAGAGGGAGGGAGGGAGGGAGGAGGAGAGAGAGAGGAGGAAGCAGGGGGGAGGCTAGGGAGGAAGGAAGGTGCAGGGAGGCAGGAGGGGGGTAGTTGGAGGGAGGGAGGAAATGGAAGATGAAGGAAGGAAGGAGGGAGGTGGAGGTTCAAACTCCCAGGGGTGAACTTTGATCTATCATTCTTTACATTTTGAGGCAACAGTCAGTGAACAACACAGTTTGATCTTTTTCCTCTCCTGTCAACGTTGTTTTAAGGCAGGCAGGGTGGGGAGGAGGGCGATGGAGGGTAGGGGAGCGTGGAGGGAGGAAAGAGGTGGGGAGGTTAGTGGGGAAGGAGTAGGAGGAAGGGTGGAGAGGGTAGTGGAGGGCAGGAAAATGGTGGGAAAAGTGAGTGGGTGGTGGTTAGGAATGGGGAGGTAGAATGGAGGAGTGGTGGGAAAGGTTGGGAGAGGTGGGGAGATGAGGATGATATAACTGAGAATATATGTATGTATGTATGTATGTATGTATGTATGTATGTATGTATGTACAACTAAGAGACAGAACTTCACTAAGACTTGCTGAAAACAAATCACATTTCTTTCTTTGATGAATCAGTTGTCCCTTCTCCCCTCCTCCTTCCTGCTTCCTCCTGCCTAACGGAATAAACCCAGAATTTCATCTCATAAAAATCAAGTAGAGGAAAAATCACCTTCAATATTGTAAAAAATCCAAGGAAGTGAAGTTTATAAGAAAATACATTACATCTTTGAAAACACCAGGAGAAAAAAAATCGTCAATTTATTCTCACAAAATTGCAGAAAAACACAGATTGTTTAAATTGCACGAATAAAAGACCAATAAGAATAAAGATGTAATTTTTTTCCCCGAGAATAAAACAAATAAATAAAATCCCAAGAACAAACACAATTTCTCAACACAAGGTAGAACAACAAAAGAAAACAACAAACGTGTTTCTTTGTAATAATTAAACAAAATATGATAGTAAAAAGTTTTCTATATTAAACAAGAGAGAAAAGATAAATATTACATAAAAATATGAAGGAAAATATTCAACTTTTTTATATAGTGAAAAAGTTGGTTAAGGATGGAGGTATTTTATACTATCCTGTAATATGAAGGAGGAGCAAGGGAGAGAGGAGGGAAGAGGAGGGAGGGAAGGAGGAGGGAGGGAAGGAGGAGGGAGGGAGAGTTTGGGAAGAGATGACGGGGTGGTGGATAGATGAGGAAAAGGGAAAAAAGGAAAAGAGGAGGGATAGAATAAGGATAGATATTGAAGGAAAAGGAAGGGAGGTGAAGGATGGAAGGAAAAAAGACAGAGAGAAGGACAGAGTCTGGAACAGTGAGAGGAAGAAGGGACAAGGTGAAGGGTAGGTAGAGATTGAGAGAGGTGGGTGAAAAGGACAGAAGGGAAGGAAGAAAATGGTCTGAAGGAACATAAGAGGGGTAAGGAAGGGAGAGAGAGAGAGAGAGAGAGAGAGAGAGAGAGAGAGAGAGGGGGGCAAGAGGGTGACCAGGGGAAGGAATTTAAAATGGAAGGACGTGGAGAGAGAGAGAGAGAGAGGAAGGAAAGGAAGGATGGGAGGGAGAACTAGGCCTGTGATCATGAAAAATAGAGAAGGTTGGGTGTCGATATTGACATCAGACGACCAACCATCCCTCAGATTGGCTCCAGTTCCTCAGTGACCAGCTCTTGCACAATCAGTGAGGGAGAGAGAGAGAGAGAGAGAGAGAGAGAGAGAGATAGATAGAGAGAGAGAGAGAGAGAGAGAGAGAGAGAGAGAGAGAGAGAGAGAGAGAGAGTTTGTCAATTGAATGTTTTTACTAAAATTGTTGTACTGGGTGTGTGTGTGTGTGTGTGTGTGTGTGTGTGTGTACTGTTGTTGTTGAACGTCCTGGGACTGAGTGTATTGGAGTGTAGGTGGAGTGTTATGGAGTGTTGTCGGGCGAGGAAAGACTGGGTGTATTGGGATGTAAATGAAACGTTGTGGAATGTTGACAGGGAGAAAAAGAGAGGTGGTGGTGGGAGTACTGGGAAGGAGGGCGGTGAAGTGTACTGTGGGTGTAGTGTTTTGGAGCTGTCTATTGGCGTGTGTACAGATCTGGTGGGGAAGCGACAGGGTGTGTATAGATGAGTGAATAAATGTGTACCCGTGTCGTGTACACTGGTGTCGTACACGTACGTATTAGGTGTCGGCACTTGCAGTACACCGCGCGCACACGTCGCGTGACTTGTCGTGTACACTGGTGTCGTGTATCACTGGTGTCGTATACCCTGTGTCGTACACTTGTGACGTGTACACTGGTGTCGTGTACACTTGGCCTAAATCAGTCATCAGGAAGGAGGAAGTGAAGCAGGGACGCGAGTGGTCGTATACGTCGCTACACGTTCACAGAAGATCACTAATGACAGAATTAGGTGTGTGTGTGTGTAGTATCACACACACACACACACACACACACACACACAGCTACCACTAAGGGCAATGAAGAGCTCCAGCAAGAACCTCCAGTTAGATAGGAGGTAAACAGCAGGTAAACAGCAGGTAAACACCAGGTAAACACCAGACAAACAGTAGGTAAACAGCAGGTAAACAGCAGGTAAGAAACTGACACACTGATCACCTAGACAAGTGACCTATTGGAAGACCTGAACTCCCAGTTTGACACAGGTGCCTAACTAATTCAATACATAAGTGACACCCTCAAGACAGGTGTCCAACTCTGCACATGTGAATAGCTAATCAAGGCAGGTGACTCTGCTGAGACAGGTGTTAGAAAGCAAGACGCAGTTATACCGGAGGAATTTAAACCGAGCAGGAATCGATAGAGACATGTTAGTTCTGGTATACACGGTCACGTGAGTTGAGAGAGAGAGAGAGAGAGAGAGAGAGAGAGAGAGAGAGAGAGAGAGAGAGAGAGAGAGAGTTATTGTATTATTAAAGGCATTGGATTATACTATCCTCACAGCCAGGAGAGCTGCTCGACGTACTGTGTTTGTGTTGGTGTAACCTAGACTGCGGTTCATTGCTAGGACTGCGGTACACTG
>NW_024750910.1:567500-572500 GCF_018991925.1 Homarus americanus
GATTGACCGATTAACTTGCGGACTGAAAGACTTTTTCGACTGATTGACCAACTGACACAACAGACACAAAAATTCATGCGAAAAAAATCCTAGCAGACAAAATCTCAGCGGACAAAATCGCAGCAGTTATAATCCCATCAGATATAATCCCTGCAGACATAATTATATATATATATATATATATATAATAATAATAAAAAAAAATAATAATAATAATAATAATAATAATAATAATAATAATAATAATAATAATAATAATAATAATAATCCTACAGCAGACAAAATCACACCAGACCAATTTATTCTTCAAGGTTCAACCCCTCAAGGACGACGAGTCAGTTATAACTCCTATAAAAATGACTTTCTACATGTGACAAATCTCAAAGGGGTTAAGCCGTTGTCCTTAAAATGTTAAATTGTCGTTCTCAAAGGATTAAACCATCGTTGCCAAAGGATTAAACCATCGTTGCCAAAGGGTTAAACCATCGGTGTCAAAAGGTTGACCATCTGTGTTAAAGGGTTAAACCATTGTTGTGAAAGGGTTAATACACTGTTCGGTTATAGGTTAGGTTAAGTTAGGGTAGGCTAGGTTAGGTTATATACCTGCCTGTTGTGTCTCTCAGCCTTGTCTCTCAACCAAAACATTCCTCAGTCTTGTCTCTCAACCAAAACATTCCTCAGTCTTGTCTCTCAACCAAAACATTCCTCAGTCTTGTCTCTCAACCAAAACGTTCCTCAGCCTTGTCTCTCAACCAAAACATTCCTCAGTCTTGTCTCTCAACCAAAACATTCCTCAGTCTTGTCTCTCAACCAAAACATTCCTCAGTCTTGTCTCAACAAAACATTCCTCAGCCTTCTCTCTCAACCAAAACAATCCTCAGTCTTGTCTCTCAACCAAAACGTTCCTCAGCCTTGTCTCTCAACCAAAAAATTTCTCAGTCTTGTCTCCCAACCAAAACTCACCTAGTAGGAGTGTTTTGACAAGCAGCTGTTATCCTCCCTCCAAAAAAGAAAGAAATGTCTCCCTGCAGGCTAGGCTATAACACCCAGGACCTCCATATCTCCTCCCAGACAAATGTTCCTATCTGCCACTTCACGCCCGATGCACAAAACGTTTCTCCTACAAGTCTTTCATTGTTAACCGTATGTATGAATATTTTTCGTGAGGAGAGGTTGGTCTTTCATCGTTA
This sequence comes from Homarus americanus, assembly GCF_018991925.1. Lineage (NCBI taxonomy): Eukaryota > Metazoa > Arthropoda > Malacostraca > Decapoda > Nephropidae > Homarus > Homarus americanus. The sequence goes on from NW_024750910.1 coordinate 568,691, forward strand.
AACTCATACAGGATAAACATTGCTCTTGAGGTTTTGTTTACAGTAAGGCATGTCATTCTTTCTCGGTAAGGTCGTTCAATGTTTATATTCCACAGAGTAAATATTTTTTGGCGCAAGTGTTTCATGTTTTATTGTGTCTAATATGTGGATTCCTCTTACCAACCTTTTATTGCTTCTTGTCACCGATATATTAATAAAAAAATACCTTATTGTGGTGACTTTTCATTACTCGCTTGACTCAAATTGTTTTCCTACTTATTTTCTTTTATTTTCATGAACGTTTGTCCTTGACTGCTGGTTTCAGGTTCTCAGAATTTCGCAAGTTCTTTTTCCTCTCCTCTAACAACCTCAAGTAATGATAATCTCAGTGTAATTCCGAAGCAGTTTGGAATATTTTTATTTTGTTCATAACTTAAGTGAGCGACCTGAATACGTTCTCATATATTCACCCAGGGAAAAAAATCGACATGAGAATTTTTTAGAGTATGAAAATAAGTATAAAATTCTCAAAAGATTCGTAAAATATTTTTTTCTCGCGATAATGAATTTTAGAATATACCGAACTAGGATGACACAATAAACATGACTAGTAAAATGCTTCTGAGATTCAACTTGGAGTCGAACATCAGTTACTTGACTGAATTGTATTTTTAAATCCCAGTTAGAGGTTAAAAAAAATTATATGGAAACCAAGAACCTATTTTATGATTTTCTGGGGTTTCGGACACGGCCTCAGTGGGGACCGAGTGCCAGGTCTGATATTATGGTGAACAAGTCCACAACATGTTGGCCCAGCTGCTCCGACGCCTCGCTCCATCACACACACACACCAGCCAAATTCTCAGAGGTCCATAAGCTAAATTTTCCTTCCAGTTGGTGATGTGAGAACGCATTTAAATGGCCCTAATGAGCTATGATACACAGCTGGTGGCCAAAATGGTGATGAAATTGTCTTAAGACTTGACAATTATGGGGAAGAATGGGCATGAGGCTTTGTGAATGTAAGTCTCTCACAAACAGACGGACAACTCCAGGAAACAGTGGTCTCTCTCTCTCTCTCTCTCTCTCTCTCTCTCTCTCTCTCTCTCTCTCTTATATTGTACTCCAGTATCGTAATTTTAACATCTGTGATATTAAAGAAAACTCGTAAAATTCGTGACTTAAGTTAGATTAAGCTAAGATAGGTTTAAGATGAGTTAGGATGGGTTAATTTAGGTCCGATCAGGTTAAGTTAGATTAAATTAAATCGCTTTTTGTTAGGTTAGGTTAAGTTAGGCTAAGTTTAGTCAGATTAGCCTAAGTAAGGTAAGATTAGATTAGCTTAGCTTAAATTATTTAAGTTAGGTTAGGTTAGGTTTTGATAATTAAGTTAGGTTAGGTTAGGCTAGGTTAGGTTAGGTCAACTCCACAGATCACTACCTTAAAAAATTGAATCTCCAACAAACTGTGTCGTCAGATCCACAAGTCGTGTTGGGCCTCAGCGGTGTGTCGGGTCTGGTGTGATTTATGTATGAATGGCGATGTATATTGCATGGGGGGAGCTCTGGTGACTGTGTGAGAAACGAGTTGAATTTTTTTAGTGTGTGTGTGTGTGAGTGAGTGTGTGTGTGTGTATGTATGTGTGTGTGTGTGTGTGGAGGGAGGGGTGGGGGGCTGATGAGTCTCTTCCTCCCCCATTCTATTTTTTTCTATATGTCTATCTCAGTTTCTCTCTTTTTTCACCCGTTTATTTGCTTCTCTCCCTCTTTTCTTTCTCTCTGTGTATATATGTATGTATGTGTCACTGCCATTATCCTCCCGTGTGTGTGTGTGTGTGTGTGTGTGTGTGTGTCACCCAATAATTAGGTGCCACACACACATATCATACACCCAACAAATCATAATTAGCCAAATGAACCACTATTTACAAGACTCCCGCACCAGCCTATTGTAATCCCAGCTGTATTTATCACGCTAGAGACTTCCACTGGCTACACCACTGTACCTACCTCTCATACAGTAAACGGATTACAGCATAGCATATTATTATTTCTGTAACGTTGGTTATTTATATCCAGTAATTAATAAGTCACACTATTTCTAATTTATTTTACGATGGGTTTATAATTCTGTGTTTTAATTTGGGGTGGTTTATATAATGGATGTTATTTCCAGTTTATATAATTATTACAGATATGGAATTTACTTACGTTTTGTGGTACAGATATTTTATGTATGTATGTACGTGTGTATGTATATATGTATGTATGTATGTATGTATGTATGTATGTATGTACAGGGGTATGTACTGTATGTATGTAGTTGTTCTCTTCTTAAAGATAAAATTGAGTTCTAAGCTTTATACAATAACTAGATGGATGACTAAAAGTAAACAATAATCCAAACACAGAAAATATCAAAGGCAATAAGAAGAAAAAACAACAACAGTATCATAGAAAACGTCAACATGAACAACAGTATCATAGAAAACGTCAACAAGTGGAGGGGGTAACTTACATATTACGGTGAGGTTGGCGGCGTGTCGTATGGCTGAAGCGGTGCCGTAGGGAGTCACTTGACACTGGTACTCGCCATCGTCCTGGATGATCACGTCGCTTATCCTCAGGTTGTGTACCCCAGCTGACTCGTCCCCCAGCACCATATACCTTGGGAACCCTGGGATACTGCGATTGAACCCTGGGAATAAAAGAGAGAGAGAGAGAAGGTGAGTGAGTTATGGATCATTTTTGAGGTTGGAATTGAAAGAGAGAGAGAGAGAGAGAGAGAGAGAGAGAGAGAGAGAGAGAGAGAGAGAGAGAGAGAGAGAGAGAGAGAGAGAGAGAGAGAGAGAGAGAGAGAGAGAGAGAGAGAGAGAAGGTGAATGAGTTATGGATCATTTTGAGGTTGGGGACTGGAAAGAGAGAGAGAGAGAGAGAGAGAGAGAGAGAGAGAGAGAGAGAGAGAGAGAGAGAGAGAGAGAAAGAGAGAGAGAGAGAGAGACTTATATTACATACTCTATTAGTATTTAAAACAAAACTTAGTATTCAAATCCACCAAATCATCACTTCACTTCGTCACCAGATATACGAGTATATATAAACAGTATAATCATATATCTTTATTCATATATCATCAAATGTATAAAATATAAATACAGACCAGCGTGAGGGCCAAAAAAATATGAACAATATAATATAAAAAAAACATCTAAAATTGAAATTAAAATAAAAAATTCCTTGACAATGAATTCAAAATTTATACCTCGTAAAATTCTGTCAATCCTTTTAGTCTATGACGCTGTGTTGGGGGGTTGTCTTCTCTGTTAGATGTGTCTGTTTGTCTGTCGCTCGTTCTCTGTCAATTTCTTTACTTCTCATGTTTTCTTTCATGAATTCCTTATCTGCCTCTCATTTTTATTTCTCATTTATTTTTCGCTTTTATTCCTTTTAATCTCTCTCTCTCTCTCTCTCTCTCTCTCTCTCGCTCTCTCCCAGCTGTCCCTAACACACTCCTAAGGCTTCAGGCGACTCATGCATTTTTAAAAACTCAATTTGAAGGAAAACTTAAAGAAAAACTCGGTGTAAACTGGTGTGTGTTGAGAAGACTTTGGGGAGGGGGGTGAGGGGTGAGGAGGAGGAGGTCAGAGGGAGGGTGAGGGAGAGGCAGGGGCGAGAGGGAGGCTGAAGGAGAGGGAGGGTGTGAGAGGGAGGAGGAGGTCAAAGGGAGGGTGAGGGAGTGGGAGGGTGAGGGAGAGGCAGGGAAGAGAGGGAGGCTGAAGGAGAGGGAGGGTGTGAGAGGGAGGAGGAGAAGGAGAAGGGGATGAGGTGTGAG
>NW_024750910.1:577500-665000 GCF_018991925.1 Homarus americanus
AGGAGGAAACAGAGAGAAGACAAGAGAGGTAATGCAGGAAGCTGTGAAATGGTCAGAAGCTGTCCGAGTAAACCCGGCCAGACTAGATTGTCCAAGTAACTTGTTAATGGCGAGAGGAGGTGATGCTTGAGGTAGGAGTGCAGGGAGGGAGGGAGCGATGATAAGGGAGGGAGGGAGGGAGCGATGATGAGGGAGGAAGGGAGGGAGGGGATGAGTGAGGGGAGGGAGGGGAGGGAGGGAGGGAGGGAGGATGATGAGGGTAAGAGGGAGGGATGATGAGGGGAAGAGGAGGAAGAAGGGTGGGGAGGGAGGGGAGGAATAAATAGAAGGGTGGGAGAGAGAGTGAGCGTAACAGGGAGGGACGGAGGGAGATGAGGGTGAGAGAAGGAGGGAAGATGAAGGTAAGAGGGAAGGAGGTTGAGAGGGATGGAAGGGGAAGATGGAACGAAGGAGGATGGAAGGGAGGGTGGGGGGCAACAGGAAGGGAAAGGGGAAGGGAGGAAAGGATGGAGGGTAAGGACGAGGATTTGGGGTAAGTAAGAAAGAGGGAGGGAGGGAGGGTGAAGGTAAGAGGATGAGGGCAAGAGGAGAAGAAGGGAGGGAGGGAGGACAAGAGTTAGGGAATATGACAAGGAGAATAAGAGAGAGAAAAAACAAAAAAAGAGGTTTTAGGATAGAATTAGAATTTATGTTGCGTCAAAAAAAAAAATAGAAGCTTGCACGATTTCAGAGACATAAGTCGGGTCTGGGATATCAAGATAGCTGGCCGTGGTATCTTACATAGAGCCCTCGGTCACTTGCCCAATCAGTATAAGAGCAAGATAGTGGACGGTGGGGGTCAGGCAGAGCTGCTCGGTCGCTTCCTGGTGTTCTTTTCTAAATATTTGTGGGGAGAAGGGGAGTTGGGGAGATTATGGTGGGGTGGAGAGGAGTTTTTTGGGGAGGATTATGGTGGGGTGGAGAGGAGTTTTGGGGGAGGATTATGGTGGGGTGGAGAGGAGTTTTTTGGGGAGGATTATGGTGGGGTGGAGAGGAGTTTTTGGGGGAGGATTATGGTGGGGTGGAGAGAAGTTTTTTGGGGAGGATTATGGTGGGGTGGAGAGGAGTTTTGGGGGAGGATTATGGTGGGGTGGAGAGGAGTTTTTTGGGGAGGATTATGGTGGGGTGGATAGGAGTTTTTGGGGAGTTTATGGTGGGTAGGTGAGGAGTTTCGGGGAGATTATGGTGGAGACTAAAAGGAAGAGATAGAGGAAGAGATGGCAGGATAATATGGTATATCTCCGTCTATCTCTCCCTTTGTCTCTCTCTCATACTTTCACTGTCTGTGTTTGTCTCTGTCTCTCTTGATATTCTCACCCTCTACTAATGAGGACAAATTGAGACGTCACAGTGAGAGACATAAGAGATAATCTGGTCTACTGTCTCTACATATATCTTTTATCTCTCCCTGAATCTCTGTCTCTTCGTACGATCTCTCCCTTGGTCACACTATCTCTCTGTAGCGTTGTGGTTCAACATATGTCTTTTGTCCTACTCTCTCTCTCTCTCTCTCTCTCTCTCTCTCTCTCTGTCTCTCTCTCTCTCTCTCTCTAAATATATATCTCTCCCTATCTCTCCCTTCCTGATCTCCTAAACTGATAAACCTACACCGTATTGATCTCTTCTTTGATCTACTGTCTCCCTCTCTCCATATGTAAAACTATCTCTTAATCTTTCCACTATCGTCTCTCTAACTGGCTAACTTATGGACGAATTGATCGCTCGTTCCTAGACATTAACAATATTGTGAATTATCTGATAAACATCTCAACCCAAGACCTGATGTCGTAAAGTCTCTCTCTCTCTCTCTCTCTCTCTCTCTCTCTCTCTCTCTCTCTCTCTCTCTCTCTCTCTCTGCTGTGTTTTTCTGTTTCTCTCCCTTTATTGGTTAATTTGAGTTTGAATTTTTCTATTTCTCATTCGTAGCGGGAAAAATATAGATTTATATACTTATATTTTTATATATTTATCAATTTTACCTGTTCATCTCTCTTTTATTTATATATTTCTTCTTTTCCTTCTTCCTCCTTCACTCCCCATCCCTTCTACCCAACACACACTCCCTTCCTCCTTCCCTACTCCCTATCTCCACCCCATCCCCACACCCCCAACTCCCCCTTCCCCACCCCACCCCACACACACTAAAGCAATTAATAAAATAATTTGCATATTGTCCAAGTCGGTTATATTAATCAAGGTCATTAGGTTTATTTTGTACCAATTTGCACCTAATTGCTTGTTCGTCAGTCCAATTTGGGTTAAGTTCCCCCTAACTGCCTATTTAGTTTTTATGACCAATGAAATATGATGAAATGGTGGTAAGGAAGCGATAAGAATAAGCCCCACATTTTATTGGATATTTCACGACGGTTGAGAGAGAGAGAGAGAGAGAGAGAGATTACAGATATGACTCTCTCTAACCTCTATTTTGGTTATATCTCCCCCTCCCTTACCATCTCCCTCTCTACTCTACCCATTCCCTCTCCCTCTCTCACCCTGGCCCTCCTCCCCTATCACCCCTCACCCTCTCCCAGCCAGCGCGCCGCCGTAAAATATCGTACTTTACATCTGTTGGTCACCATAAATCCTGTAGTTGCACTAGTGACCCTCTGCAACAAGTCTCTACACTAAATCATAAATAACAAAAATTTCTTCCACTCAGTTATCCAGTGAGTCAGGTGAAGCCAGTCATGATGCCACGTAACGCAGGTAAAAGAAAACACACAAAAAATCATTCTTAGGTTTGGAAACATATACCTTCCAGCGAGCCATCACACACCTTAATGACTTTCCTCGACAGGTGACTAGAAAAATAAACGCTAGAGGAGTTATATAATAGATAGATAGATAGATAGATAGATAGATAGATAGATTATACCAGTACAAAATTAGGAACTAAATTGAAATAATAAATAAAATAAATCTAGAATTTTTCAGCATTAATAGAAATTCTTCGGATATTTGGCCAAAAAATAAATTCAAGTTCTGATTTTTTTTATAATATCTTATGTTTTAATTGGTATATTTTTTCTCTCTTTATAAATTTATCATCTTCTTATTCTTTGTTGCTTCTTCCTCCATCATTGGTTTTTTTCTCCATCTTTCTTTCACTGACCTGGTTTTCCTTCCTTTCCCTACTTCCTCTTCATCTCCATTTATTTCAACGAACTATATTCTCTCTTTGTCTTTCTCTCTCCCTCTCTCTTTCTTTTTTTTTATCTCTCCCTTTCTAGGTCAGCGTTCCAATTCCCCCTCCCCCTCCCTGTTCATACTTTCTATTTTATTTCGTAATTTCTCTTCCTCATTCCTTAATCAACTTTTCCTTCATCTCCCTGATTTTTCTTCGTCCTTATTTACTTATTTAGTCCTTCGTTAACTGCTTCCCCATTTCTTAAGGTATTCTCCCTTTTATTTACTGATTCCTCCCCAGCTTCTTTCCATCCCTTACTAATCTTTTCCCCTTCATCCTCCCTCTCCTAAACTCATCCCCCTTCCCTCCCCTTCCTATTCCTCTCCTTTCCATCCTTCCCTCCCCTTCCCATTCCTCTCTCCTTCACCTCAATTCCCGTCAAAATCGCGTTCCCCTTACCCCTCTCCCATCTTTCCTTCCCTCCCCTTCTCATTCCTTTCTCTTTCACCCTCTTACCTCTCCTTCCCATTCCTCTCTCCTTCATTCCCTCCCTTTACCATCCCACCCTCCTTCCCCTCCTCCCTATGCCTTTACAGGTCACTGGGGAAGGACCTCGAGCCAACGTCTGGTATACTTAAAACTCTCACTCCAGCGTCGTACTAGTGTAGGTCCCCAGGGGTATGAGAGAGAGAAAGAAGAGAGAGAAGAGAGAGAGTCCTAATTAAAATAAACAGACACGACCCCCTTATATACTACCTACCACCACTATCACCTACTACTACTTATACTACCACCACCCTTACTACCACCACTACCACCACCACTACCACCACTACTACCACTACCACCACCACTACTACCTACCCTACCTACCTACCTGCTACCACCACCTACCAACACCACCACCACCACCGCCACTATCACCCACCACTACACCACCACTACTACCACCACACCACCACCACCACCACCACCACTACCACCACCACTACCACCACCCACCACCACTACCACCACCACACCACCACCACCACCACCACCACCACTACTACCACCACCACCACTACCAGCATCTTGCACGGGTCGTCAGCCCTAAATGCCCAACGCTCCTCTGAGGTCACGAGTGTGTTGCTGATTACAAGCTCGCAAGTCTTCAAGGATTTATCTACTTACTCTCTCTCTCTCTCTCTCTCTCATTTCCTTCTTTTTCTTTCTTTTTTATTTTTCGGTATCCCCGTTTCCTTATTTCTGTTTCTTCCCTTTCCCTCTGTCGCTCTTTGTCCCTCTCTTTGTCTGTCTGTCTGTCTGTCTGTCTGTCTGTCTGTCTGTCTGTCTCTCTCTCTCTCTCTCTTTCTTTGTCTCCCCCTTTTTCTCGGTCTTTCTCTCTCGGTCTCTCTTGCTGTTTACAGCTCACCACCTCCGCCGCCACTACCACCACGATAAGCGAGCGTGGGACTTGATTTTCAAAGGACAGTGCCTTATAATCAGCGTCAGTGCGAGCAGTCAATAGCGTCTGGCATTGTACCTTTATTCACCCAGTAAATATAAGGATATGGAGGTTATGACACACGGATCTTCGCTCGTCTTTCACCCGCAGCACTTTTTTCCCGGTAACATATAAGCAACAACACCACTAGGACTAAAAAGTATCTGACGTTCTCTACTTAACCGCAATAATACGAAAAAAAACACAATTCCTATACAGTTTTCACCTTACTGGAGATGTAAGAGCGTATCTGCCTGACTCATTGTTATGAAAAGAAATGGCGTCGAAATTGTATAAGAAACTCTACGGCAGCTGTAAACATTCTTTCATTCCTAGTTAAGGGGAAGGCACCTCACTCAGAGGCTCACCTCCACCTCCTCCTCCTAACCACCTCCTCCTCCTCAACCACCTCTTCTTCCTCCTCCTCCTCCACCACCTCTTCCTCCTCCTCCTCCTCCTCCTCCTCCTCCTCCTTCCACCTCTTCTTCCTCCTCCTCCTCCTCCTCCTCCCTCCTCCTCCTCCTCCTCCTCCTCCTCCTCCTCCACCTCCTCTTCTTCCTCCTCCACCTCCTACAGTCTTGGATCTCTCTCTAACTTTGGCACGAGCGACTGACTGAGACACAGTTGGAGTGCTCGGGGAAATCTTGAGTGTGAAGAGAACTGAACCATGAATCGTCATTTAGAGGCAGTTGTCGGTGCTCGTCATCCCTCGACTAATCCTTCTGTTACAAGTGAAAGATTTTCTTACTCTAGGGAGTTTGTTTATTTATTTTAAAACACATTACAGCAGCCACGCCATTAATGACCCTCCTGCCATAGTTCACAATCTGTCTACTAATTAACCTCATGACAGGTCAGTCACGGTATCTGGGATCGCGAGAAAATAATACAGGAAAAAGGAACAAACACCATCATCCAAGTCTGTTTAACTCCCAGAAACCGAAACTGTCTACTCAAGGACCCGTCAAATTTCTTAATTTTCTTAGATTTTCTGGTAAAATGAATTTAGAGAGAGAGAGAGAGAGAGAGAGAGAGAGAGAGCTGTACCCTCAAAAATATCAAATTTGAAGAACCTTCAACAAACTCATTTTCTTAGATCGTCTGGTGGGAGAAATCTCCCAGCATCTTGCCTTTCTGCTTGGTCAGATGGTCTTAAGGTAGATCACAGAACTCTCCCCCTTCTCTGGCAAGGTACTTTGATTTGACGCCTTTAAATTTGGCAGGAAATCTTACTTGAGATCCCACACCTAAAGTACTTGACAGAACACTCTGACTTGATGTTCCACCTACTGACAGGAGACAGACTTGGCGTCCTCTTTTCTGACAGGAGACTCTGACATGACTTTTTTCTTCTCACTGACAAGATTCTGACTTAATGCCACCATCTCTTGACAGGAGATTCTGACTTGAGAGATTATTTACGGTGCCATCTCTTCGTCGTAACTTACCCCTGCCTGTCTCTCTGCCTCTCTATCTTTCTCTGCTTCGGTTCTTCATTTGTATTTCACGATCTCTTAAATCTTCCTTCTTATCATTTTGATTTCTTATTTATACCGTTAGTTTTTTGGGTTCCTGTCTTCGTCCTTTTTTTTTTTAACTTGTTAGTCTTCTTCTGGTGTTGTCCATTTTGGTGTTTTATTCGTGTTTTTATGTTTTCTATTCCGAGGGACTCTCTCTCTGAGCATTAATTAATTCTAGTATTTATATATTTAAGGGGGTAACGGCCATAACGGTTACAACTGCTATAACGGTCATAACGGTCACAACTGCTATAACGGTCATAACGGTCACAACTGCTATAACGGTCATAACGGTCACATCACTTACTTAAATCTTTCATTATTTTTGCTAGTTATTTTCACACAGTCATTACTTTTTCTTGTGATAACATTGTCTCAAATCCGGTGAAGTTAAAGTCCTCATGCTCAACCATTCTTACTTGAGTCACGTTATCTCATGTCGACCTAGTTGCTACATCATGTTACTTTTTGATGACTCCATCAAAAGTTTATCCAGTCAGTTGAAATATCAGGTTTGAACCCTCGTCCTCCACACCTACCTATCACCCCCCTCACTGCTTGCTCGCACGCATCATGTGAAGTCGACTTAATGCCATATCTTGATGATCCGAAGGTGGGTCATGTCAGGTGAACGGCTACCTGGCCCTTTCGTAGGTGGGTCATGTCAGGTTGACGGCCACCTGGCCTCAGTGTCCCGGCACCACAGTCGTATCCGCCACATGTGAAGTTTAACGCCCTGCTGCCTTACTGTGTCCTCGTTAGCGTCACCCCGAGCACCACTGGCCACGGAGACCAGGAAGAGGAGAACATAGAGACCACGGTGAGGAGGAGGAGATAGAGACCACGGTGAGGAGAAGGAGGGGGAAGAGGAGGAGGAGGAGGAATAGGAGGAAGAGGCGGAGGAAGAGATAGAGACCCAGAGGAGGAATACGAAGAGGAGGATGAGATAAAGATCAAGAGGAGGAAGAAGAAGAAGAGGAGGAGAGGATAGAGACCAGAAGGATGAGAAGGATGAGAAGGGGAAGATGAGGAGATAGAAATCAAGAGAAGAATGATGACGAGGAGGAGAAGGAGGAGTTAGAAACCAAGAGAAGGGATAAGAAGGAGGAGGAGGAGAGAAGAGAACGGAGTGAAGAGTGTCTCATCATCATCACCTTAAGTCCTGGCGTGTTTCCTCTCCTCACCAGCAGTAATAAGTAACGCGGCTGGGATGGTGGCACTTAACAGCTTAGTGGATCAGATCATCGAACGGAAGTAACGTAAAAAAAAAAAGAGGGAGTGAAGGAGGAAGATATGACTGTTTGACTGCAAGGGAGGGAGGAGGGAGGGAGGGAGGGAGTGAGGGAGTGAGGGAGAAAAGGTAGGGAGTGAAGGAGGAAGATATGGCTGCAAAGAGATGGAAAAAGGAGGAAGGGAGGGAGGGGAGGAGAGGGGATCAGAGGGAGGGAGGAGCAGGAAGCTTTGCCATGGAGGATTTGCTGCCGTGATGGCAAGATTATGGCAGAGAGGACACCGCTCAGCGAGGATTTGGCAGCTGGAAGGGAGGAAAGGAAGGAGGAAAAGTGGGAGGGAGCGAAGGAAAGGTGGGAGGAAGGGAATTAAAAGGAAGGGGGAGTGGGGAAGGAATACGAAAAGAGAGAGAGAGGGAGTGAAGGAAAGAGGGAAGGAGGTAACACAGAAGGAGGAAGGAGGGAAGTAACTTGGAAGTTAGGGATGGAGAGAAGAAAGGAGTGAACTAGAGAGGATGGGAAGGAGACAGGGAAGGAACGTGGAAAGGAATGAGAGAAGGAAGAAGGAAGGGAAGGAAAATGGAAGAGGGTGAAAGAAGGAGGCAGGGAAGGCAACAAGGAGGGACGGAAGGAGAGGAAGGAAGGGAGGGATTCTCAGTAGAGGTAAACGGGTCTTAATAATTTGAAGATATGGTCCCCGGCACATGATATTAGGAGAGAGAGAGAGAGAGAGAGAGAGAGAGACCACCTTACTCGTTACCCTGAATAACTACACCTCGCCCGACCATCACCACGGAAATGGCAATATGTTACTGCTTGTCCCTATCTCAGCGTTTCCATTAGATTTTGCACAGAGATCAGAGCGGTACAAAGGCGGGAGTCTCTCTGTGGTTGACTTACACCCATGACGATAAGGGGGAAGAGAAATCTGAGGCGGCGTTCATATTTTCCCAGAATCGTATGGCATATATTCTCAGTACCGGAGGAAGTGAGAAACCTTACTACAGGTTCACTTTAGCTACGAAATAAAGATGCTCCTCCATTACCTGTGAGTTAATTTATTTCCATTTTTAAATTTGCCGTGAAAAGTTCCTAACTGGGTTACTCAGACGAAGGTTAAAATTATTACGTTAAAAATAGTCTTAAAATTGTCTGTAATTACGATGTGTATTTCCTCGCTTAAAGTTTGAAGGGAAACGATTTAATGACAAGATCAGTGTAACAAGTAGTTCATCACCCTGTGTGTGTGTGTGTGTGTGTGTGTGTGTGTGTGTGTGTCTTCCTGTCTCACTGATTAATTAAAGACGACGGAGAGGCTTCGACCAGGAGAGACATTTTCCTTCGCTGAATAAACTCGAGAATGGCCCCGATCATTCTTTATCATTCTTCTGGTTGATCTTTTCCTCACGGGGATAAATAAAGTGAGGATTAAAAGGTACATTGCAGGTAAGTCTCCAGTGGCTTGGGAATGCGACAGGTATTTCTCGCTTTCCCCAACCAGGTAAACTCACTGGAGATATCCCGAGGTCGTTAAGATTTACCCCTGACTGTCACCTGAGACCAAGGAGTTTATCACCTTTAGCTCACCTTGGCGTCCTTCCTCCTGATGGTGATGAGCAATTAGGAGACGTCGTCCAACCTCGACTGAAGGTGGGAATCAAAGCTTTTCACCAAGATCCCTTTCAAGGTGGCTATTTAGACTTGCCTTCATTCCCTCTTACAAGACACCCGAGGCAATTGTCCAGGAGCAGTCATTGGTGGCTTGAGTGTTTATGCGTCCAAGAGGTGTGACTGTGTCTGTGTGTTTGTCTTTAATTAGTTTTATATTTCTCGGTTTTCTGTTTCTCTCTGTTCTTTTTTTCTCTAGTTTTATAATTCTTACTCTCTGTCAGCTTGTCTGTCTGTTTGTCTTTATCTCGGTCTGCCTCTCACTGTCTGTCTGCCTGTCTGTCTGTCTATTTCTATCTGCCTGTCTGTCTCTGTTTGTTTCTCCCTCTATCTCTGTCTGCCTGTCTGTCTCTGTTTGTCTTTCTCTCTGTCTGCCTATCTGTGTCTCTGCCTATCCCCGTACTCCCACCCCCCTCACCCCTGGCCGCCTCCCTGATGACTTTCATGTATTCCCCAGTGTGGTGCCACAACCCTGCATACGTTACTCCCGAGGCAAACAATCACAGCAGCAGCGGTGGTTGTCGGTGTCCGCTAATGGATGCTGCTGCTGCCTCTGTCGTCTGTGTGAGGCGCCAGATTACTTCATGACACACCTTGCAAATGTGTGTGTGTGTGTGTGTGTGTGTGTGTGTGTGTGTGTGTGTGTGTGTGTGTGTGTGTGTGTCCAAACTTGAGTTACGACCACACAGAAGTGATCAGTTGACAAGTGACATAACTCCCGTTATATAAATTGCTGGCGTGTGTTTAAAGATTCTTGTTCGCTGGGATTGTTTGGTGGGTGTAAATAACTCTTATGTTTACACGAATCTTTTACAAACACAAACATAAACGTAAACGCTTTCAAGATAGAGAATTTACGTTATAGTAAATTACAACTGTGTTTGTGTGGAGTCCTGTGCGTGAGTTGTTGTTGGGTGTAAATTGACGTAAAAAAAAATAGTGAACGTCAGTGAATCAATATGTCAAGCTGCTTCGTCTTCCCCTCCTTCAGAGTGACCAGTTCTCGTGTTTCACTGTCAGTCTGGATGCGTCACGACCCACCTTATCCCCTCCCCAGGTGTTGCAACGTTGCCTTCTCACATGACACACCACAACACAGCTACACATGTTACTCCCCAGCCTTGACGAGATTGTTTTTATTTTTATTCTTTTATCCAAGCGTCACCTTCGATCCATCAGTCCTCCTCTATTCATCCTGGTGGTTCTGTAAAGGGGTGATCACTGGAGGAGTAAGCATCATTACCCAGTCATCTGAGGTCTTTACATACTCACCTTACTTATCGATCGTAAAAAAACAAAAACAAAAACACTTTGAGTCCGTTTCTGCGTTTAGTAATGTTTTAAACTGAGGCAAACCTCTACATAACGTTCACTAGTCATACCACAACACGAAGAGGAAAATAATAAAAAAAAAACTTGCAGCTCAGGGATTATGAGTCCTTGCAAAGCTGTCGTCCTTATCAAAACGACGGAGGTATTCTTCCATCCATTGCCGCACTTAGCATTGTCGTGGACAGCTTGCTGGCTCGCCACAAAGACCGCCACGACGGCCACGACCCACAAGGCGACAGCGGCGACGCATTGATCAACCGCAGATGAAAGGGAACCACCACACACCGGACGAAATTAAGGACGAATCGGACGAAAAGAAAAGAGGCGCTGGCACGGAGGAGGAAGAGGCGATGGCGAAGAACGAGCGGAGGATAGAGAGAGATAGGTGACGAGGAAGAATTGGGAGGAGGGAAGTGGAGAGAATTAATGACTTAAGCTTGTTTACGAAGGAGTGGACCCCACTAGGTCAGGCGGCTTCTGCTGCCACAACTCACAGCAACCTTTTGGCCGAGGAGCGAGACGCAGGTGTACTCAATAACCAATATAAACAATAAAAACAAAATATCACAAACCAAAACTAAATTAGATAATAAATTTAATGTCTAATCTATAATTAACATATAGTCTATTCACGAAAGACAATAGAAATAATGAAAAAAATATATAAAAAACAAACTTGAAAACTATAAAAATAAAATAATGCAATAAAAAAATAAAAAATAAATCACACTAAGACACATACAAGAAAAAGGTAACAATACGTAGTTTTTCTAATTTTTCTGTAGGCGGAAGACAAAAGAAAAGACATTATAGGGAAACGAAAATGTTCCCTTTTATTTTATTTTTACGAATGTGAAGGCAAGACACAATAAAAATAAATAATAAACAATGAATGAATGAATGACAACGAATGAATAATCAAAGAGAGAGAGAGAGAGAGAGAGAGAGAGAGAGAGAGAGAGAGAGAGAATGGATTCCCTGGAGAAAAAAAAGAAGACTCAACAGGAGAACACAGGTTCGAGCCTCGACAGCCGCTGAGATACTTATTCCTCCTCGCTTGCTGCCTCTTGACGGAAGGAGAGAAGGAGGAGGAGGAGGAGGAAGAGAGAGACTGAGAGGAGCAGGAAAAGATGTAGTGGCACAGAGAGAGAGAGAGAGAGAGAGAGAGAGAGAGAGAGAGAGAGAGAGAGAGAGAGAGAGAAATTAGAGGCGAGGAGAGCGAAGATGTGAGTGAGGATGGAGGGAGAGTAAAAGAGGTAAAAGGTGGCACTGTATACAAGGTGTCACTGTTTACAAGGTGTCACTGTTTACAAGGTGGGATTGTTTACAAGGTGACACTGTTTACAAGGTGGGACTGTTTACAAGGTGGGACTGTATACAAGGTGGGACTGTTTACACGGTGACACTGTTTACAAGGTGGGACTGTTTACAAGGTGGGACTGTTTACAAGGTGACACTGTTTACAAGGTGGGACTGTTTACAAGGTGGGACTGTTTACAAGGTGACACTGTTTACAAGGTGTCACTGTTTACAAGGTGTCACTGTTTACAAGGTGTCACTGTTTACAAGGTGTCACTGTTTACAAGGTGGGACTGTTTACAAGGTGACATTGTTTACAAGGTGACACTGTTTACAAGGTGACACTGTTTACAAGGTGGCACTGTATACAAGGTAGCATTGTTTACAAGGTCTCAACAGTTTACAAACACGCATGACTCTCACAAGTAACGAAACTCAGAAGAGGGGAACTAGAGAAACGAGTAAGGAAATAGTGATAATTGAGAGAGAAAAGAGGAGATGAAGGAAGAATTAATATATAGACGAAAGAGAGGAATTAATGAATGGAATTAAGTCAGTAAGTGAAGAAGAACTGAGAGGTAATGGAGAGATGAGAGAGAATAGGTGAGGAAGAAAGAGATAATTAGTAAGGAATGAGAGATAGAGGAAGAGGAAACAGTGAAAGAGGAAAGAATGTTTGTAAGGGTTTATGTATCTTGGTCTTGAGAGTGTATATAATAATTTTCTCCACCATCTTCCGGCAATCTTGACCACTTCTTTCCTTTATGAAAATCCTTCCTTCCTTCCTTCCTTCTCTTCCCTCTTTTTCAGATTTTCTCCTTTCTCCCTCTTTATCCTTTCTCCCTTATAACCTCGTTTTTTTTCCATTTTGTGTTTTTCTATGTCTCTTTCTACCTCCTCCATTCTTACTCTGTCTTCTTTCTTCCAATATTCTTCTTCTCCTGCTCTTTATTATTTACTTTCATATTCTTCGTCTTGTCTCTCGTCTTCGTTATCCATTTTGGCTTTAATTTCTTCTTCTTCTTCTTCGTCTTCTTCTTCTTCTTCTTCTTC
This sequence comes from Homarus americanus, assembly GCF_018991925.1. NCBI lineage: Eukaryota > Metazoa > Arthropoda > Malacostraca > Decapoda > Nephropidae > Homarus > Homarus americanus. Next base: position 590,257 of record NW_024750910.1, read on the forward strand.
TTCTCCTCCTCTTGTTTGTTCTGACTCTCCTCTGTTGCCTCTTCCCCATCTCTTTCCAGTTTATCTTCCTCCCCCTTCTTCCTTCCCCCAGTTTACGTCCCTATTGTCTTTCCTTCCTCCCAAATCTCCCCTCTCTCCCTCTTAATATCCATTCCTCCCCGAAGTCTCCTCACCCCCATCTATCCTCCCCATCTCCATCTCACCTCCCCATAAACCCGTAGGTGGGAGAAAAAGGGGGTTTGCCCTCTTCCTTTCCAACTTTCTCCCCTTCTCTCTTAATTCTCTGTCCTCTTCCTCCCCATCTCCCCTCTTTTTCTCTCCCATTTCCCCTCTCCACACCCCTCAGGAGACATAAATCGGTAGGTGGGAGACAAGGAGGTCTCACCGAGCTCTCTTATGACGCTAATGTGGAACTCTGATTAAGATGAATTACTCTCTCGGCCGCGTTATGTTCCTGCAAAGGGTCCTGTGTGTGTGTGTGTGTGTGGGTGTGTGTGTGTGTGTGTGTGTGTGTGTGTGTGTGTGTGTTTGAGTTTGCGTGTTTGTGTGAGTGAGGGAAATAAGTAAGTGTACGTGTTTTGTCTTCGTGTACACATGTGACTGTATGCCTGTCTGTACGTTTGAGTGCACGCGCTTGTGTTTGTGTGTGTTTGTAAAATTGCATGCACGTAAAAGACATTCCCAACGTACTTTTCCCTTAATTTGAAACATTTCTCTAAAAGTGCAGTAAACTTATGAACTGTGCCGGATGTGGACCACTTCTGGCTCACAGAAACAGAAAGGAATTCTACCGAAAAGACTAGCACAGTTTGTGAGACTTTAATGTCATAAAAAGTAAATGGAATAGATAGAGAGAGAGAGAGTACCCAGAGTATATGTCTTGGTAATGAACACAGCTGGAGGCGCCAATATACATGACATATTGGCAGGATTACTGACACTGGATATTGTGTGTGTGTGTGTGTGTGTGTGTGTGTGTGTGTGCCGGCCTCCGAGTGTATATGTATATAAGTTTTAATATACAATATAAAATTTCATTCAATATACACGCCCACATAACAGTAGTACACCCTCGTTAATACTGATATATACAAAATATATTCAACCATTTTAACTCAATTATTCCTCAAAACTTCGCCTTCGAAATTTAGCCAATCAGCTTCTACAATAGCCAGCCAGCTAGCCAATAGACGATCGCCACGTCACTCAACATTTCTCCAGATCTGAAAGCACTAAAACCCATAAACTAAATCCGACTTTAGAAACAAACTGGAATACTAGTTATATGAATAGAGAACCAATGAGAATTCACCAAGGCAGAGATGGACCAATGAGAAACACCATCACCGTCATAATAAACCAATGAAAATACAACAAAACTATGACACAAGAAGAAAAAAAAAACAAGAATTGTCAACATCCAAAACCAATCACGTGTTGACGATTGATTTTTCCCACCATGATGTATAAAGTACGTGTAACCAGACCGAGAATATAACTAATATTTTCCCCAGTATGGAGGAGGTTTAGGTAGGCAGGATAATATAGCTATTACCTCTACAGTCATAATTCTGCGTTAGTCAGCTTTATGAACGCCTCTCTTGAGTGATCGACCGACACACTGACAGAGATAAATTCTATTAAGTTATAGTAAGGGAAACGAATTTATTGTGCATGGTAATAATGAGTCTATTGTGTGACTGTAGAGAGGTGATTTAGTCAGTAGCTAAAACAATTAAATTATTACAATGAACCAGCAGGGTGGGTTAACAAGGCCTGTGGGAACTGTCTGTCTGTCTGTCTGTGTGATTGTCGGTCTGCTTGCTTGTCTGTATGTCTGTCTGTCTGTGTGTCTGTCTGTGTGTTCTAGCTGTCTGTGTCTGTCTGTATGTCTGACTGTGTGTTTATCTGCCTGTGTGTCTGCCTGTGTGTCTGTCTGTATGTCTGTCTGTCTGTGTGTTTGTCTGTCTGAATGTTTGTTTGGCTTTGTGTTTATGTGTGTGTGTGTGTGTGTGTGTGTGTGTGTGTGTGTGTGTGTGTGTGTGTGTGTGTGTGTGTGTGTGTGAGTGTATGTGTGTGTGTTTGTTTGTCTTCATGTCTGTCTATGTGCTTATGAAAAAAAAAACAGAAATAGAAAAAAAAGGAAAAAGAAAAAGCAATAAAAACAAGAAAAAATTAAGAAAATGGAAAAAAATTCAGCCTTGCAATATTTACAGAATATGTTAAACGCTTGTTGCCGTGAGCGGGGCGCGTGTAGCATACTTTTGGACCGAAGGCTCCTTGTAAATTATTCAATAACTGCACAAGAGGAGGAGGAGGAGGACAGGAGGGCTTTGTGGTGGGCGTTGGTGCAAGTTGGCGGCTCAATCCCACACACACGCCGAGCACTTGTGTCGACCTTAAAGTGTCTTTCCTGGTGTGTGTGGGTTATGTTTAGAAACATGTGGAGGAAGGTGAGAGTGTGTGTGTGTGTGTGTGTGTGTGTGTGTGTGTGTGTGTGTGTGTGTGTGTGTGTGTGTGTGTATCCTGCAGGCATCATAAGTTTACTTGAAGGACCCGTTTTTTGTCACCAGGAAACTTGGCTGCGAGTAAGTTTATTGTTGTAAAACTATAATCCTTTATGTGCAGTCTCACCTCACTTTATCTTCCAACGCTTATTGTATTATTGTGTGTGTGTGTGTATGTGTGTGTGTGTGTGTGTGTGTGTGTGTGTGTGTGTGTGTAGGTACGTAAAACAGTTTAATCATTTAAGATGTAAAAACAGACATATTTCGCTTCAGCTATTTGTTAATGAGGGACGCTGCCGGATAACTCGCTGCTGCTCCACGACAAAATGGTTAATAATCAACAAATAAATCAACGAAAGTGTGTTGGTGTATTAAACAAACTGATCTCGAGGATAAATCACTTTTCACGACTTGTATAATTCTCTCTCTCTCTCTCTCTCTCTCTCTCTCAACAAGTTTTCCTCCAAGTTTGATGATGATTAGAAATTAAACACTTAGATTTTTGTTTGTTTGTTTCACTTTCCAGTTAAAACCTGTAAAGCTTTAAAAGAATGATACAACTTAAAACAACCTAATCTAACCTATGCTAACCTAACCTAACCTAACCTAACCTAACCAAACCAAACCTAACCTAACCTAACCAATACCCCACCTAACTGGCTCCCGTGAACCACCAATTCATATCTTATTTCATAATATTATTGTCAGGGTAATGTTCCTGGTGGGTCTTGCTCACGCTCAAGGGATTTTCTCGGCTACATGAGGGTGACAGGTAATGGCTTAATGGCGTTTAAAGGGAATTAACCCACACGGACTAATGGCAAAGTGACCTGCGCAAGTACAGGTCATCATCATTGAAACGACCTGTGATCTTTCTCTTTGCCTGCACAAGCACCCTGAATACGATGACACTCATGAGTAAGTGGTGTTATGTAAGAAGCACAAAGGGACACAATGCTTTAGGTATTTAGCCATAACGGGTGGTCAAGTGACCGGTGGGAAGCACTCGTCATCATAGAAGGATTTGTACCTGCCAGCTCTGCCTGCACAAGCACCCTGGGAGAAGTGAGAGATAGAACGTCCCAAGATTGTGCCATTAGAGCTAGTAAAGTGACATGTGAGGCACGGATCACGAGGGAACGACCACTGATCCTTCTCCCTGCCTCCACAAGCTCCCTGGATGAGGTGAGTGACCAGGAAAATCCTCCCTCGGTAGGATTCCAAGCCCTCGAGCGGCCTTGGTGCAGCGCCTCTCGGACTGGCTTACCTGCCCTGCTACATCTGGCTGGGCTGACGGTGTACTGTGTTGCCCGGACAGTCCACCAGCGAGGTTCAGTCGTCAAGGCTGCCAGTTAAATCTATCTGTCAACTCCGTCCATCAAGACTAGCTCTCAAGCCATCTGTTAATTACACCTATTGAGGCCAGCTGTCAAATACACCTATTGAGGCCAGTTGTCAAGTATTGCTATTAAGGCCAACTGTTAAGAGAACCTGTCGAGGTCATTTGCCAAGGGCACTTTTCACGTCCATATGTCAAGGTTACAAGTCGATTTTATCTTCTAACAATATGTGTCAAATCAAGTCAAAACATATCAGTTCAACACGGGAACACAATTTTCTTAACACGAGAACAGATGCCAACTCAACCCAACAATGAAGACTCTCTACTCAGGTGGAAGATGAGAGGATTTCGTCTTTCACAACTGACTAATGAGGGTAAGATCTTAAGGATTCGAAATAAATTGGTGGCCCTCTTGCCTTTGTCTCTGAAGGAAACGTGTACATCGTTTCGTTTGTATACCTGCATTATATATATATATATATATATATATATATATATATATATATATATATATATATATATATATATATATATATATATATATATATATATATATATATATATATATATATATATATATATATATATATATATATATATATATATATATATATATATGCTGAACCAATGCTAACTTGTCTAATGATTTTACTGTCTGTCTGTCTGTCTGTCTGTCTCTAAGATCATCCGGTAGTCATGTTGGAGATTAATTTGTCGTTTCTCATCCAGGTTATAAACACTAATGTGATGAACTCATTATATGAATACTCAAGTGTGTTAATATGAAACCTCATAAATAACTCGGAGAGGTTAGTTGGTGGGTGTGTGTGTGTGTGTGTGTGTGTGTGTGTGTGTGTGTGTGTGTGTGTGTGTGTGTGTGTGTGTGTAATTTCTGCATCATATTCCAGCTCTTTCAAATCATCTCTTATACTTTTATCCTCATCCTATTCTCTTTACCTTCCCCTCTCCCTCGGGAAAACAACAACAAGTCATTACCCAAACATCGACAATACAACCAGGTAAACAAAGTCATCTTAACCAACAATACACTGTACATACCTAAGGCGAAACCGTCCTTCGTCCATTGTGCTTTACCCTGTTGGTTCTCTATCTCACAAGGTAGGTTGACGCTGCTCCCTGCCACCACCTCGACGCTGTGTGGTGCTACTCGGAACGTCTGCGGCAAACTCCATCCTGTTGAGGTTAAAGGTCAAGTGTTAAAGTTGATAATAAAATATAAATGAAATGGGGAAGTAATAGAAGTAAAACTAGACGGAAATATAAGATAAAACATTGATACAAAATGAAACAAAGCAGAAAAATAGACTAAAATCAATTAAAAAACCTAAAACCAGACAGAAATAAACGAACTTATAAACCTAACACAAGAAAAATAAACGTTCATGGGGAAATAAACCAACACCCAAAGACCGTGCATATAAACCAACACAGAGACCCGTTCGTATTAAACCACGAGACATTTGGACCGTAATCACTCCCCCCTCGGACCTATTAATTAATCACGAAGTTTATACGAGGCGGACATACATCACTACGGTCAGAGGTAATTACTCAAGCAACCCCACCCCACATACCCACTCCCTTGATATTCTTGGTCCTAATACTGCTGGAAGAGACCCTGTAACAGCGCTTTACACATGTACTACCACCTAAAACACTCAACTCTATCTCTCAGGTTTACGGAAACTAGACAACTTCCCTCCATAGTTTAATAGGTAAGATAATCATCCCTTATCTTCACAGGTGCCTGTTGTGGAGTAGAGAGCTAGTGTAAGTGAGAATATGGGAGATTTAGAGGTGGGCTGGAGGTAGGAGGGTTGAGGTAAAATAAGGAAAAGGGATGGACTGAGTGGGGAGAGGAAATGGGGAGAGAGAGGGATGAATGGGAGAGTGGGGAGAGTGGGGAAAAGTATGGGGAGTGAGAAAATAAGAGAAAAAAGAAGAGAGAGGAGAGAAGGTAATAGGGAAGGGAGAAGGGAGGGAGGAAGAGATGAAAGTTTTAGAGAGATAAACAAATGGAAAAGAGGGAAAAGAGGATAAGAGAAAGAGAGAGAGAGAGAGAGAGAGAGATGCAACGGGAGGGGCGGATGGACTGACTGGTGGAGGGAGAGAGAAAGGAAGGGAGGGAGGGAGGGAGGGAGGTAGCTGGCCTCCATCCATCACCACAGCAAGAGTGAGGCCCCTGACCTACTGACAGGACCCTCTTGTAATACACGCTGGGACGACATGGCTCTGAGGCCTCAACTGTAGGAGGCATCAAGGAGGAGAGAGAGAGAGAGAGAGAGAGAGAGAGAGAGAGAGATCACACCACTGCAACAATAACACGAACAGTAAACAAGACACAAACAAAGCGAGATAAATGGTGAGTTAACGTAAACAAGAATTAAGAATAAATAAATAAATACTTCATCTTTAAAAACATTATGAATTACGGTGTGTGTGTGTGTGTGTGTATGTGTGTGTGTGTGTGTGTGTGTGTGTGTTTACCCTCTGAATTGATTGGTTAGTGGACCACTGATGGATGAAACAAACGGGAGTTGAAGAGGAATTGTTTGTAAAAGAAAAAAATATATACAAACACACAAACAAACAGAAATTTCACTCAAACAGCGGACATGATATTACAAACTGTATATATTTTTCTTTTACTCTGGTCACATGTGTGCGAGAGGGCAGGGGAGGGAGGAGGGGGAGGAGGGCAGGGAGGGAGGGAGGAGTGTATGTAAAAGAAAAGGGTGTTGTCTCTATTGTACTATAGAGAAGTAATAAAGGAGGTGAGGTGAGGGAAGAAAGAATTAAGGAGTGAGGGAAAGGGGTGAGGGGGAAGAAAGGTGGGGATGAGGGAGGTGAAAGGGTGAGGTGGGGGAAGAAGAGGGGTGAGAGGGAAGGTGGGGGTGAGGTGCAGGGAAGGTGGAGGGGGTGAGGTGGGGGGGAAGGTGGAGGGGTGAGGTGGGGGAGGTGGAGGGTGGGGTGAAGGAGTGGGGGTGGGTGGGGGGGAGGTGGGGTGGGGCAGGGGAGGAGTGGAGGGTGGGGTGCAGGGGAGGTGGGGAGGGTGGGGTGGGGGGAAGGTGGAGGGTGGGGTGGGGGGGAGTGGAGGGTGGGGTGCAGGGGGTGGGGAGGGTGGGGTGCAGGGAGGTGGGGTGGGGTGGGAGAGAGGAAAGAGAGTGATGGGTGAGATGAGGGAAAGGAAAGAGGGACTAGATGGTGAAGTGGTGATGGATCGAACCATGGGAGGAGTTTGTAACATGACCGAGTGTTAAAACAGAGAGTTTACCTGACATCGATTCGGTCTCTTAAAAACAAAACTTAGGAAAATATTGACAGAAAGACTTCAATAAGGATCTGTCTTCGTCTTGTCCCTCTGCCTTACGCTCACTCGTATGTTCATATCTCTATTTATTTTTACTGTCTCTTTTTCTCTTCTAAATTTGTTTCATCTACAAGTCTCTCTCTCTCTCTCTCTTATCCCCAGTATATTATTTATCCAGTTTTCTTTCTTTCTTTATCTTTCTTCACCAACTTATTTTTCTGTGTCTCCATTATCTCTCTGTCTCTCCCGCCCTCAAAACATCTTCCCAATTTTCCGTCTCGTCCCCAGCTCATCTTATTCATCATCTTTCTAACATTTCTCTCTCTTTCTCATCCCCAGCTCATCTTGAAGACAGGAGCTGTCCTCTCGTCAGAATAGGTGAAAAGGGGGGAGGGGAGGGGAACTGCGGTATCTTTGGGGGGACTTGGAGGAAGGAGGAGGAGGGTGTAATTCCCTAATTATGTACGCTAGATTAAATCCTATAATTGGCGCCCAGATCGCCGAGAGTAATGTGGCCGTCATTGGTATCATCTGGCCACGCAGGGAATCCAGACCTCATCCGTCCACACTCCAAAGCGCGTCTGTGGTGAGGAGGGAGGGGGGGAGGAGAAAGGAAATGGAGGAAATAAGGAGGAAGAGGGAGGAAAGTAGGAAGGAGGGAGGAAATGGGGAGGAGGAGGAAGTGAAGGGAAAGGAAGGGACAGAAGGATGCCAAGTGAAGGGAGGGTAAAAAAAGGAGGAAAGAAATGAAAAGAAAGGAGAGACGGACAAAGATGGAGGAATACGAATATGTGGCCCCCCACCTTTCGACCTCATCCCTCTCTACTTAGACACTTGGACCCTCTGAATATTTCCCTCAACCCCTCCTCCCTCACCCCCCTTCTCCATCTTCCTTCCTCTCCTTCCTCTCCCTTACCTTCTCCATCTTCCTTCTCCCTTATCTCCCATGCCCCCCCTCCTCCCTCTCCCTCTCCCTTCCTCCCTCCCACCTTACACATTTCTGTTTTCCAACATTTTCGTCATCGTGAGTTTTTTATCTCCTTGACTTTAAGCTCAGCCAGGTGTGGGAGGTAAGATTACAATATAACAATATATCATTTCAGAGGATTATAAAACCTGCTATATTATCTACAAGTGATCTTATATAGCAGATATATTAAGTTAGATAAAAATACTGTAATGCTATAGAACTAAATGAGAAGCAAAATTAACTAAATATTAAGTAGGATGTAAGATTTTAATGAGACACCAATATATATATCATATGGTCCAGCCAGAAGACATCACATGTATATTAAAGTTGGATTCATCCACTCTTGAATCCAGGTGAAATCAGATAACATATTAGATATATTTTAATATATATTGGGTTCGTCACAGAGTTTGAATAGTTACAATGAAAGAACGCCTAATTAAAAATATACGGTTCATTCTCCACTGAGTTGGTATTAGGAGAGAGACCACACGATAAATAAATAAATAAATAAATTGTTGAACATTTTCATACTAAGGCGACGTGCATTCATACCAAAACATTACCTGTATGCAAATATTGACACGAGTGATATCAAAATAAGCTGAATGCAATAATATTTTTAGGGTACGTTGGTCGGGTAGATAGAACGCTCGCTTCCTCTCCTAAGGTGCGTTGGTTTAATATCCAGAGACACTAACTTATGAGGGACCAATAATTTAGTTGCTTAATTAACTCAAATAAATGGTTACAGGCTACAGGTTATGGGCTACAGGTTACAGTTAACAAGCTACAGGTTAAAGATTACAGGTTACAGTGAGACATTTGATCTGGAGTTTCTATTTTCAACAAATTCACAAAAAGGAAATTACATAATTATCTGTTAACAAAGCATGACTTAAGTAATTAAAACTTACACCAACTAGGCGACCAAACAGGTGATGTGGGGCGTAATAATTGTCTTTGTTTAACACCCGAGTAGGAGGCTGTTGGTAAGAGAGAGTAATTAAAAAGGGAAGAGAGTTAAACAGTGTAAGATAGATAGATAGATAGATAGATAGATAGATAGATAGATAAAAAGACAGAGAAAAGACTGACAGAAACAGAGAGACAGACAGAGATAAAGACAAATAAAATAAGAGAGAGGGAGAGAGAAAGTCACACAGAATAAGAGAGCAAGAGAAAGATAAGAGATAAAATTAAGTTAGATAAATCCTTTTGTCAACATAAACAATATCTTGCTAATACTCTTAACTAATTAGAGTCAAGTCTGAGATTAATTTTAATGATATTGAATTATTTTATCTTTCCCTTACGAGGTTTATTGGATCGTATGAGTGTTAGAGAATCAGGAGGAAAGAATCAAGAGGAAAGAATCAGGTGGAAAGAATCAGGTGGAAAGAATCAGGTGGAAAGAATTAGGAGGAAATAATCAAGAGGAAAGAATCAGGTGGAAAGAATCAGGTGGAAAGAATGAGAAGGGAAGAATCAGGAGGGAAGAATCGTAGGGGAAGAATCGCAATGAAAGAATCAGGTGGAAAGAATCAGGAGGAAATAATCAGGAGGAAAGAATCAGGAGAAAAGAACCAGGAGCAAAGAATGAGAAGGGAAGAATCAGGAGGGAAGAATCGTAGGGGAAGAATCGCAATGAAAGAATCAGGTGGAAAGAATCAGGTGGAAAGAATGAGAAGGGAAGAATCAGGAGGGAAGAATCGTAGGGGAAGAATCGCAATGAAAGAATCAGGTGGAAAGAATCAGGAGGAAAGAATCAAGAGGAAAGAATCAGAGGGAAGAATCAGGAGGAAAGAACCAGGAGGAAAGAATCAAGAGGGAAGAATCATAAGGAAATAGTTATGTTAGGGAAGTATCGTAAGGTTTTTGTACAGCGGAAAGTGCGAGAATATTACACATACATCCCTATGATATAAAGGTAATGTAAATAGAATACAGTACCTATTTCCTACTATAATTCAGGAATACAGTACCAATTTCCTCATATAATACAGGAATGCAGTACCTATTTCCTCATATAATTCAGGAATACAGTACCAATTTCCTCATATAATACAGGAATACAGTACCTATTTCCTCATATAATACAGGAATGCAGTACCTATTTCCTACTATAATACAGGAATACAGTACCTATTTCCTCATATAATACAGGAATACAGTACCTATTTCCTCATACAATTCAGGAATACAGTACCAATGTCCTCATATAATACAGGAATGCAGTACCTATTTCCTACTATAATTCAAGAATACAGTACCTATTTCCTACTATAATTCAGGAATACAGTACCAATTTCCTCATATAATACAGGAATGCAGTACCTATTTCCTCATATAATACAGGAATACAGTACCTATTTCCTCATACAATTCAGGAATACAGTACCTATTTCCTACTATAATACAGGAATACAGTACCTATTTCCTACTATAATTCAGGAATACAGTACCTATTTCCTCATATAATACAGGAATACAGTACCTATTTCCTCATATAATACAGGAATACAGTACCTATTTCCTCATATAATACAGGAATGCAGTACCTATTTCCTTATATAATACAGGAATACAGTACCTATTTCCCACTATAATTCAGGAATACAGTACCTATTTCCTCATATAATACAGGAATACAGTACCTATTTCCTACTATAATTCAGGAATACAGTACCTATTTCCTACTATAATTCAGGAATACAGTACCTATTTCCTCATACAATTCAGGAATACAGTACCAATTTCCTTATATAATACAGGAATACAGTACCTATTTCCCACTATAATTCAGGAATACAGTACCTATTTCCTCATATAATACAGGAATGCAGTACCTATTTCCTTATATAATACAGGAATACAGTACCTATTTCCCACTATAATTCAGGAATACAGTACCTATTTCCTCATATAATACAGAAATACAGTACCTATTTCCTACTATAATTCAGGAATACAGTACCTATTTCCTACTATAATACAGGGATACAATACCTATTTCCTCATATAATACAGGAATACAGTACCTATTTCCTACTATAATTCAGGAATACAGTACCTATTTCCTACTATAATTCAGGAATACAGTACCTATTTCCTCATACAATTCAGGAATACAGTACCAATTTCCTCATATAATACAGGAATGCAGTACCTATTTCCTACTATAATTCAGGAATACAGTACCTATTTCCTCATACAATTCAGGAATACAGTACCTATTTCCTCATATAATACAGGAATACAGTACCTATTTCCTACTATAATTCAGGAATACAGTACCTATTTCCTACTATAATTCAAGAATACAGTACCTATTTCCTACTATAATTCAGGAATACAGTACCAATTTCCTCATATAATACAGGAATGCAGTACCTATTTCCTTATATAATACAGGAATACAGTACCTATTTCCTCATATAATACAGGAATACAGTACCTATTTCCTTATATAATACAGGAATACAGTACCTATTTCCCACTATAATTCAGGAATACAGTACCTATTTCCTCATATAATACAGGAATACAGTACCTATTTCCCACTATAATTCAGGAATACAGTACCTATTTCCCACTATAATTCAGGAATACAGTACCTATTTCCTCATATAATGCAGGAATGCAGTACCTATTTCCTCCTATAATACAGGAATACAGTACCTATTTCCTCATATAATACAGGAATACAGTACCTATTTCCTCATATAATGCAGGAAAGACATACCAATGTCCTCATATAATACAGGAATGCAGTACCTATTTCCTACTATAATTCAAGAAGACACAGTACCTATTTCCTACTATAATTCAGAATACAGTATCAATATCATTTTAAAATACAAGAATGTCGAACTGTTTCTACGAGTTGCAGCGGCAGGTACAAAATATTGTCCTCTTTTTTTCCCACGATAAACACAAGGATATATTGCACACGTGCCTCAATGTTTACACCGTGACAACATCTGTTTATTTTGGGTATTCCGGGGTTGGGAGGGGGAGGGAAGGAAGGAAGGGAAGGGGAGGGAAGGAAGGGAGGGAGGGGAGGGAGGAAGGGAAGGGAAGGGGGGTGTCGCCCCTGGCTGCGTTCAACCGAGGAGAATAATTTTATGCCAGCGGCTGGATCCTGTTGTGGATATTTTTGCCCCCCGTCTTGTCTTGGTTCTCCTAAGTATGCTTGTGTTTTCCTTCTATTTTTTTCTCTCATTCTTTTCTCAACATTGCGGGAAGAATGGTCTGAATGAGATCGATCGTCGTTAAGAGGAGAGACGCCCAGACCGCGTTCGGTGGCGTCGATGAGATTTTTGTGCCTGAGCTTGTGGGTTTGTTCCCTGTCTTGTTCAGACTGCTCTGAACTTGTCTGTGTTTATGTACAAATGAAGCAGCTTCAGTCAGATCGGTCGTACTGTATCAGAGGGAAAACATACGAGAGCTTCTATATTGATGATGATATCAATTACTGTATTAATATATTTTAACCACTTCATGCTGTAGGATACCTGGAAAATGGATTTGTTAGAATAAAAAGCTGACTCTAAATAAAAAGAGAGAGAGAGAGAGAGAGAGAGAGAGAGAGAGAGAGAGAGAGAGAGAGAGAGAGAAAACAGTACATCAAAGGTGGCCTGGTTACTATTTAATCTCTGTCGTAGCAAGAGGTGAAATAATCCAATTATATATATATATATATATATATATATATATATATATATATATATATATATATATATATATATATATATATATATATATATATATATATATATATATATATATATATAATGTGTGTGTGTGTGAACTTTCATAATGCTATTCAAGTAGACATAAAGCTAAGTATAATCAATACTTCCGCTATATGTCCTGACACAGACACACACTGTATCACCAGCAGGGGCCGGTGGGGAGCAACACTACCGCAGGGCAGGTAGGGAGGCACTACAGGGACACACTGTACCACAGCAGGGGCTGGTAGGGAGGCACCAGGGACACACTGTATCACCAGCAGGGGCCGGTAGGGGAGGCACTACAGGACACATCACACCAGCAGGGGCTGTAGGGAGGCACTACAGGACACACTGTATCACCAGCAGGGGCAGGTAGGGGAGGCACTACAGGACACACTGTATCACCAGCAGGGCCGGTAGGAGGCACTACAGGACACACTGTAACAGCAGGGGCCGGTAGGGGAGGCACTACAGGGACACACTGTATCACCAGCAGGGGCCGGTAGGGAGGCACTACAGGGACACACTGTATCACCAGCAGGGCAGGTAGGAGGCACTACAGGGACACACTGTATCACCAGCAGGGGCCGGTAGGGGAGGCACTACAGGGACACACTGTATCACCAGCAGGGGCAGGTAGGGGAGGCACTACAGGGACACACTGTATCACCAGCAGGGGCAGGTAGGGGAGGCACTACAGGGACACACTGTATCACCAGCAGGGGCAGGTAGGGAGGCACTACAGGGACACACTGTATCACCAGCAGGGGCAGGTAGGGGAGGCACTACAGGGACACTGTATCACCAGCAGGGGCCGGTAGGAGAGGCACACAGGACACACTGTATCAGCAGGCCGGTAGGGGAGGCACTACAGGGACACACTGTATCACCAGCAGGGGCAGGTAGGGAGGCACTACAGGGACACTGTATCAGCAGGGCGGTAGGAGACTACAGGGACACACTGTATCACCAGCAGGGGCCGGTAGGGGAGGCACTACAGGGACACACTGTATCACCAGCAGGGGCAGGTAGGGGAGGCACTACAGGGACACACTGTATCACCAGCAGGGGCAGGTAGGGGAGGCACTACAGGGACACACTGTATCAACAGCAGGCAGGTAGGGGAGGCACTACAGGGACACACTGTATCACCAGCAGGGGCAGGTAGGGGAGGCACTGCAGGACACACTGTATCACCAGCAGGGGCAGGTAGGGGAGGCACTACAGGACACACTGTACACCAGCAGGGGCAGGTAGGAGGCACCACAGGGACACACTGTATCACCAGCAGGGGCAGGTAGGAGGCACTACAGGGACACACTGTATCACCAGCAGGGGCAGGTAGGGGAGGCACTACAGGGACACACTGTATCACCAGCAGGCAGGTAGGGAGGCACTACAGGGACACACTGTATCACCAGCAGGGGCAGGTAGGGGAGGCACTACGGACACACTGTATCACCAGCAGGGGCAGGTAGGGAGGCACCACAGGGACACACTGTATCACCAGCAGGGGCCGGTAGGGAGGCACTACAGCACACACTGTATCACAGCAGGCGGTAGGGAGGCACTACACACTACCAGCAGGGGCAGGTAGGGAGGCACTACAGGACACACTGTATCACCAGCAGGGGCAGGTAGGGGAGGCACTACAGGGACACACTGTATCACCAGCAGGGGCAGGTAGGGAGGCACTACAGGGACACACTGTATCACCAGCAGGGGCCGGTAGGGGAGGCACTACAGGGACACACTGTACCAGCAGGGGCAGGTAGGGGAGGCACTACAGGGACACACTGTATCACCAGCAGGGGCAGGTAGGGGAGGCACTACAGGACACACTGTATCACCAGCAGGGGCAGGTAGGGGAGGCACTACAGGACACACTGTATCACCAGCAGGAAGGTGTAGGGAGGCACTACAGGACACACTGTATCACCAGCAGGGGCCGGTAGGGGAGGCACTACAGGACACACTGCACCAGCAGGGGCAGGTAGGGGAGGCACTACAGGACACACTGTATCACCAGCAGGGCAGGTAGGGGAGGCACTACAGGACACACTGTATCACCAGCAGGGGCCGGTAGGGGAGGCACTACAGGACACACTGTATCACCAGCAGGGCAGGTAGGGGAGGCACTAGGGACACACTGTATCACCAGCAGGGGCCGGTAGGGAGGCACTACAGGACACACTGTATCAACAGCAGGGGCAGGTAGGAGGCACTACAGGGACACACTGTATCACCAGCAGGGGCCGTAGGGGGAGGCACTACAGGGACACTGTATCACCAGCAGGGGCCGGTAGGGAGGCACTACAGGACACACTGTATCACCAGCAGGCAGGTAGGGAGGCACTACAGGACACACTGTATCACCAGCAGGGGGCAGGGGAGGCACTACAGGGACACACTGTATCACCAGCAGGGGCAGGTAGGGGGAGGCACTACAGGACACACTGTATCACCAGCAGGGGCAGGTAGGGGAGGCACTACAGGACACACTGTATCACCAGCAGGGGCCGGTAGGGGAGGCACTACAGGGACACACTGTATCACCAGCAGGGGCCGGTGAGGCACTACAGGGACACACTGTATCAACCAGCAGGGCCGGTAGGGGAGGCACTACAGGACACACTGTATACACCAGCAGGGGCAGGTAGGGGAGGCACTACAGGGACACACTGTACCAGCAGGGGCAGGTAGGGAGGCACTACAGGACACACGTATCACAGCAGGGGCCGGTAGGAGGCACTACAGGGACACACTATCACCAGCAGGGGCCGGTAGGGAGGCACTACAGGGACACACTGTACCAGCAGGGGCCGGTAGGGGAGGCACTACAGGACACACTGTATCACCAGCTGGGGCAGGTAGGGGAGGCACCACAGGGACACACTGTATCACCAGCAGGGGCAGGTAGGGAGGCACTACAGGGACACACTGTATCACCAGCAGGGCCGGTAGGGGAGGCACTACAGGGACACACTGTATCACCAGCAGGGCAGGTAGGGAGGCACTACAGGGACACACTGTATCACCAGCAGGGACAGGTAGGGGAGGCACTACAGGACACACTGTATCAGCAGGGCAGGTAGGGGAGGCACTACAGGGACACACTGTATCACCAGCAGGGGCCGGTAGGGGAGGCACTACAGGGACACACTGTATCACCAGCAGGGGCAGGTAGGGGAGGCACTACAGGACACACTGTATCACCAGCAGGCAGGTAGGAGGCACTACAGGACACACTGTATCACCAGCAGGGGCAGGTAGGGAGGCACTACAGGACACACTGTATACCAGCAGGGCAGGTAGGGGAGGCACCACAGGACACACTGTGATCACCAGCAGGGGCAGGTAGGGAGGCAACTACAGACACACTGTATCACCAGCAGGGGCCGGTAGGGAGGCACTACAGGACACACTGTATCACTAGCAGGGGCAGGTAGGGGAGGCACTACAGGGACACACTGTATCACCAGCAGGCAGGTAGGGAGGCACTACAGGGACACACTGTATCACCAGCAGGGGCCGGTAGGAGAGGCACTACAGGACACACTGTATCACCAGCAGGGGCAGGTAGGGGAGGCACTACAGGGACACACTGTATCACCAGCAGGGGCAGGTAGGGGAGGCACTACAGGGACACTGTATCACCAGCAGGCAGGTAGGGGAGGCACTACAGGGACACACTGTATCACCAGCAGGGGCAGGTAGGGAGGCACTACAGGGACACACTGTATCACCAGCAGGGGCAGGTAGGGGAGGCACCATGGGACACACTATGTCAGCAGGGGCCGGTAGGGGAGGCACTACAGGGACACACTGTATCACCAGCAGGGCCGGTAGGGAGGCACTACAGGGACACACTGTATCACACAGCAGGGGCAGGTAGGGGAGGCACTACAGGACACACTGTATCACCAGCAGGCAGGTAGGGAGGCACTACAGGACACACTGTATCACAGCAGGGGCAGGTAGGGAGGGCACTACAGGGACACACTGTATCACCAGCAGGGGCAGGTAGGGAGGCACTACAGGGACACACTGTACCAGCAGGGGCAGGTAGGGGAGGCACTACAGGGACACACTGTATCACCAGCAGGGGCAGGTAGGGGAGGCACTACAGGGACACACTGTATCACCAGCAGGGGCAGGTAGGGGAGGCACTACAGGGACACACTGTATCACCAGCAGGGGCAGGTAGGGGAGGCACTACAGGGACACACTATACCACTAGCCCAGGCTTTACCTGCCGTTCATTTCTAAATGTTTTTTGACAACACATAGAGATAGTGTTAAAAAAGGACGTTTTTTTCTACCTCTCTCAGTGTCCCCTGACCTCTGTTCGCGCTGTGTGTCAGTTCAATAAAATGAACCGACCTAAATAGAATGAGGAAAAAAAATATTCCCTCTGACTTTCTGATATTTGTATCGTTCTTGACGCGTCATTTAAAAATAATAATTTATATATTTTAGATAAATATATTGTTGATTCTGATACTCTACAGTACACTCTTTATATCCTGTTGGTCTGTTTCAAAAATGTTTACTGTGAGCAGCCAAACATGTCTCTCATTCTCTACACGTGGCACAGATATATAGAAAATAAAAATAAGAGATTATTAGTTTGAAAAAGGGAATAATCGCTTTGGTTTTGGGTTGTTTGGAATTTCAACATAGGATTGAGAGATAAAAGTAAAAAACTAGTGTGTGTGTGTGTGTGTGTGTGTGTGTGTGTGTGTGTGTGTGTGTGTGTGTGTGTGTGTGTGTGTGTGTGTGTGTGTGTCTGTAGGTGTGTGTGTGTGTGTGTGTGTAGAAATTAAATAAAAATACTACTACTACTACTATCAATAAAAATAAGCGTAATAATAATAATAATAATAATAATAATAATAATAATAATAATAATAATAAAAATAATAATAATAATATAATCACTACCTCCCTCCTACCTTCTATACATCCATTTTTCTCCCCTATATCAATAAAATACAAATTGTAAAGATTAAAATCCCTCCTGATTGAATCCAACTTATTGCTATGATTTTATTTCATTAACCAACATGTATAATAAAAATGTATTTATCGAGTCTATGTCTCCATGATGATGTGTCCTACTTTTTATACAATAAGTCATTCCATTTATATATTTTTTTAATATGACTCTGATTGGTTAGAGAAAAATACATTTGAACTATATTGTTATAATTGATGATGTTGATTGATATATACTGTATATTTATAGTATTTTTCAAGGTGATTTTTTTATATTATTTTTCCTTGGTATTCCTGATTTAATGGGAGTTCATGTCTGTCGTAATAAACATGGGGGGTATTTTTTTTTCTTTCAGTTTTCTTATAATTATTGTTAGTCTTGTTTTTACTTTATTTTTTATGCTATTAATAGATTCTTCATGTTTTAATTTTCTGCTCTCTCTCTCTCTCTCTCTCTCTCTCTCTCTCTCTCTCTCTCTCTCTATTCCTTCTTCCTTCTTAATTCTCCTCGTTTATCATCCTACACACCCATCCTGCCAGACATGTGACTGGATGTGGTGAGTCATGAGTGAATGGCAGAGAGGTGTGGCAAAGAGGTGTGACAGAGAGGTTTGACAGAAGTGTGGCAGATATGTGACAAAGAGATGTGACAAAGAGAAGTACCTCCGAGATATGACAGAGATGTAAACAGAGATGTGACAGAGAGATGTGGCTTTCCCAAGGTCTCCAACCAGACACACACACACATACACACACACACACACACACATGGAAGACATTACAGGCAGTGGATGGGTTACCCACTGAGGTTTCGGATGCCCTTACCCGGGCACTGGTTTAAGGAGGGGGGCGGGGTGGGTGAGGGGGGGGGTGAGGGGGTGAGGAGGGAGGGCGAGGGAGGTGAGGGGGAAGCGCCACTGGTGTGTTTTTTTTCACACTTGTTAACCTCAAAACTTCTTCCCTGGTTTATGATCCAATGTTTATGAGTTTATTAGTATGGCGCCGATATGAAGGTATGTATACATGTACAATTATACATACCTGTATATAGGAATACATAACATACAAAACTTATATAGAAAATACATGTATACATAATAATAAAATAAATAATAATAATAATAATAATAATAATAATATCAATTTAACCAAACTCCTGAAAAAAGTAAACACATAAGAAACTTCATAAATCGAATATAGTAACAAAAACTGTCCAAAACTAATAAAGAGAAAAAAGAGAGATAACTGATATTAATTACAGAGGATGTCTCAAAATGGTTCTCTCATCTCAACTCTGAGTTATGGAGACACACGATCGAATCTCATTTATTTTTCTCGTTTTTTTGCATATTTTTTTTTTGCCCGGGTTATCTGATATTCTCTCTCTCTCTCTCTCTCTCTCTCTCTCTCTCTCTCTCTCTGTCTGTCTATAGGTCAAAACAAAACAAGATCGTGTGTTAATTCTTATCCCTCATATCGAAACGACGACAAAAAGTTTCTAAGGAATTTGTGGAAAAAGATCAGCGTGGGTCGTTCGTTTCCCCGGCTGGACTAATTTAAGGGTCCGACCATTGTAAAATCCCGCGAGGAACGACTTGCCAAGCGACGGTCATGGGGTCGTAACTTAAGGGATTCAAATACGACCCAGCACCATGTCGAGGGGAATTGATAATCACTTCTCCTTAAGTGAGAGGCTGTGTCATATTGGCTCTTAGGAGAAGTCTTTCTTTCTTTTCTTTCTTTTTTCTTTCTTTCTTTTCTTTCACACTCTGTCTTACATACTTTCACACACACTAGCTCTGTCTTTCACTCTCTTTCTGTATTTCATTTATCTCTCTCTCTCTCTCTCTCTCTCTCTCTCTCTCTCTCTCTCTCATCTGTATCTTGTGTTTTGTTTAGCACTTGTTCTTTCTTTCTCTCGTGTTTTCTTAATCTATTGTGCTTTTTCTTTTCTCATTCGCTTTCTCTTTCGTATTTCTTGCGTTCTTCTCAATTATCCTGTTTACTCCTACTTTCTTTCTCTTGTTTTCTCATTTCTCTCTGGCTTTCTTTGTCGCTTTATCTTCCTTATTGTCTATCCCCCCCTTCTTCTTCTTATTCTTCCATCATTCATTCTTTTCCTTCACCCTTCTCGTTTCTTTTCTGTTCCCTCTCCCCTTCCCACTCTCTTTTCTCTCTTCATTTGTCCCTCTCCTCTCTTCCTTTCCCACTTTCTTATCTCTCTTCATTTCTCCCTCTCCTCTCTCCCTCCCCTCTCTTTCCTTCCCCCTCTCCTCTCTTCCCCTCCTACTCTTTTGGGAGAAGAAAAAAAAAGAGCCGAGAAGAGAACAGGAAATAGAACATTAATAATAATCAGAACAATGGCGGGTGTGGCAGCAGAAGTAGATGAAGGGGAAGAGAATAAGAGGAGGTGGGATAGGGGAGAGAAGAGAGGATACACGGGAGATGAAGAATGAGAAGATGAGAAGAGAAGATTAAAAGGATTTCAAGAAGAACAAATATAATAGTAATAAGAACAAAAGCAACAACGAAAAAAATAACAACAAAAATATAACCAATAATAATAATAATAATAATAATAATAATAAGAAGAAGAAGAAGACATAAATTATAAGAAATAGAAGAGGGGAAACCAAAGATAGAACATGTATAGAACATAGAGATAATAAATCATGACGAGCAAGGGGAAAGAAGAAGAGGGGAGAGAACGAAATAATAAAAATAATAATAATAATAATAAATAATAACTATAATAATAATTATAATAATAATAATAATAATAAATAATAACAATAATAATAAAAATAATAATAATAACAATAATAATAATAATAATAATAATAATAATAATAATAATATTAATAATAATAATAAATAATAAGAATCATATTAATAATAAATAAAAACAAATAAAATAAAAAGAACAACAACAACAAACACAACAAAGACAAAAAACAAAAACATGAAATTTGAAACAAATAATAAACAGTGAAATAAAAAAAACCCACATGAATAAATATCACAGATGTTCTCAATGTGTTAAAACAACAACAACATAATTATCACTTGTATTGGGCCATCAAGGAATGACGTCATTAGGAGAAAAGGACAAAAAGAATCACAATTTTTTTCCTTTCTTTTTTTTCTTTTCTTTTTTTCCTTTTTTCCCCTCTTTTATTTTTGGGTCAGAATTCCTCCTGCCAAACTTTCCTCGTTAGAAATCAATGAAATATTAAATTAGATGCGTTGGCCTATTGACAGCAGGAGGAGAGAGAGAGAGAGAGAATATCTTCTGGATATTTGTGTCCTCTCCTCTTCCTCCCATCATCACTTCCTGCCCCCCTCCTTCTACGCTCCCTTCCCCTTCCCTCCCCCTTCTCTCTCTTCCTTCACCCTTTCTTCTCAGGTTCTCTCTCTCTCTCTCTCTCTCTCTCTCTCTCCTACCCTCCCTCTCTTCTACACCTTTCCCTCTTTTCTTATGACACTCCATCCCCTTCATTCCCACCTGCTTCTTCCCACTAAATATTAAATCATATATTCTGTCTTCTTTCTCTCTTCTTCTCCCCTCTCTACTTCCCCTCCCTTTTAATCAGTTCCCTTACTCCCTTCCTTCCCCTTTTACCATCCTTCCCATTGTCTCTCTACCCTACCTCCACCTCCTCCTCTTCCTTTCTTCTTACCCTCCACCATCTCCATCTCTTGCCCCCCCCTTCCTTCTTCCCCATTCTCCTCTTCACCCTCTTCCACCCCCTTCCTCCTTACCCTCTTTCACGCTCTGCCCCTCATCCCCTTCCTCCTCCTCCACTTCTCACCCTCTTCCACGGTCTCCTCTTCATCCCGTTCTTCCTCCTCCTCCATTTCTCACCCTCTTCCTCCTCTCCCTTCCCTCTCCCCAACCACTCCGGTATTACACGTGTGTTAAGAGGAACAGGCAACACTATGTAACTGTGAAGGGGCGTTGAAGGGCAGTAAGGAGCACTGAAGGGGCGGTGATGGGGGGCGGTGATGGGAGTTTGGAGTGGTGGTGATGGGGATTGGAAAAGAAGAAAGAGAGGTAAAGGGAACGTGGGAGAGAGGAGAGTTGCGTGGGAGAGAGAGATGGTTATGGGAGAGAAGGGAAAAGAGTGGGAGGGGAGAAAAGATTGTGAGAGAGAGAAGATTGTGAGAGAGAGAAGTGTGTGAGAGGGGAGAGAAGATTGTGGGATAGAGAAGAAGAGTGGGAGAGGGAGAAGATTGGGAGAGAGAAGAATGTGGGAAAGAGGAGAGAAGAATGGGAGAGGGAGAAGATTTGTGGGAGAGGAGAGCAGGGAGTGTCGTGGAAAGGGTTTAGATGAGACGAATGGTGTAAATAAAGGTGGTAAGGAGAGCTACGTCAGGGAGAGGGGAAGGGTGTGGTGAGGGATGTGAGAGAAGAGGGGAGAGAGAGGGTGAGGGGAGAGTGTCACATCTGAGAGTTGGATTAGCTAGGTAATCCTCGCTAGGAGATGCCACTCTCCCTTCTGCCGAGAGAGAGAGAGAGAGAGAGAGAGAGAGAGAGAGAGAGGGAGAGGAGAAAGAGAGAAAGAGAGGAGAGAGAGAGAGAGGAGAGAGAGAGAGAGAGAGAGAGAGAGAGAGAGAGGGGGGAGAGGGGTAATGAGGAAAAAGGTGATGGTTGGGGGAAAATGAATGAGAAAAACAAGTAAGGATGGAAGGAGAGGAAAGGAAAACTAATTTAGTGAGGAAAGGTAAACGGAAAGGATTGTGAAAAGGAAGAAGAAGAGATGAAAAGAGGAGAAAAAAGATAAAGACGGAAAAGAAGAAAAATAAAGAAACAATAAAAATAAATAAAATTAAAATGAAGATAATAATAATAATGATGATGATGATTATGATGGAGGAGGAGGAGGAGGAGGTGGAGGAGGTGGAGACAATACCCTGTAAACAAATGCGCCTCGACATAAACCTGTCAGAAAAATTGGTAAATAAAAGGTGTTTTTCTTCTCGGCCAAACGAACGAATTTTCCCCCCATTCGGTTTTGTGTGTGGGGTGGCAGAGACCTGTCATAGGCAGGACACCCAGGGACACGGGGGAGAGGGGGGGAGGGAGGACGGGGCAGAGGAGGGGGAAGAAGAAAGAGGGCTGAGGAAGTGGGGAAGGTGAAAAGTAGAGAGGTGGGGAGTGAGGGGAAGGGGAACATAGAGGAGAGAGGGAAGGAGAAATAAAGGGTGAGGTGAGAGGGGAAATGTAAGATGGGGAGAGGAGGGGGGAAAGAAGCCAGAAAGAAGGAGTAGAGAGAGAGAGAGAGAGGGAAGGAGAAGAATGAAGAAAGAGAGAGAGGAGAGAGGAGATATTTTCACAAAATGCTCCACACAGCACGATATTTGCCCATGGAGTAGAAAGGAAGGGGGGCAGGGGGAGGAAGAAAGGAGAGGGGAGGAAGAGGAGGAGGAAGAGGGAAAAGGAAGGGAGAAGACAGGGAAAACGAGGAGAGGGGAGAGGAACTTATCAGCAACTCTCTCTCTCTCTCGTGACGTCTTTCAGATGAAGGGGTAAAGGAAGGGATGGAAAAATGGGTGGGGGAGGGGAGGAGGGAAGGGTTCAGTGAGCCCTCTCTCTCACACACGCCCATCTCTCCTAACTACAGTATGATTCACTCCAATGCAAGGAGTGATCGAGGTGCTGGGGGTTTTTATTCAACATATGGAGGGGAAATGATCGTGTGTGTGTGTGTGTGTGTGTGTGTGTGTGTGTGTGTGTGTGTGTGTGTGTGTGTGTGTGTATTTCTGTGTGAGTATTCATGTGTGTGTGTGTGTGTGTGAATTATAAATCCTGGTAAAAATAGCCCACCAATTAGACTATGCTCGATAAAGGGCGCCATCATCTGTAATTACGCTCGTTCAATGGCACCCCTGTAAACATACACTCGTCCTCCTGCTGGAAGGGAAATTCAACACCCAGGTCAGAGTGTCGTAAGGCACTGTGGGGTCAGGTCACGCCGGGGCACTGGTGGTAGCCTCACGGGTCGGTGCCAAAGGGATCCAATTTACTTCTTAATTATCTTTGGTCTGAAGGAAAATGAAGATTTTTCGTATTTTTGGTGTTATTTTTATGGGCCGGGAGGGAGAGTGTAAGAAGATACGGGTCGGTGCGGTATGGGAACGTCCTATCTTCTGGCACAGTTTGTAGTGAAAATTGTCTGGTAAATTGTAAAGTTTGAGAATGACTGTTATGAGGTGGTTAGTGTTTGAAGGTGGAATATTTGTGTGAGAGAGAGAGAGAGAGAGAGAGAGAGAGAGAGAGAGAGAGAGAGAGAACTATTAAAGCAATTTCACGACACCCTCAGTTAAATTAAGAGGTAGTCAGCTTTTGTTATACAACTTGTCCTTTGCTCGCCAACTATTCAACATTACCCTCCCTCAGTTCCTTTGTGCACGACAATTCAATTTCGCAGTCAACAACACGGTGACTGGGCTAACTACGGCTACTTTACCATCTAGATATGCTTCACTACTATCGTTCTATACTACGCTATATATTTTTCAATATGACATTCACGTCTAACGGCATCTGATGTCTTCTAGATATGGCCGGTGTATACTACTGTTTATATACAGTATATTCTTGAGTATAACAGTATATTCACGCCTAACTTCAACTGTTATGTCATCTCAATGCTATTTTCTTAACTATAACAGGATATTTCTATTAAAAATCAACTCCTATAATCATCTTCCTACATATATACGGTGGAGCATGATATAAAAAATTCCCCTATATATATCTTCTATCGCTATATAACAGGTACAGACTTGGGTTATATAAATTATAGATACAGTAATTAACTAACATGTGGTGACGGTATTATACAGGTAGACTTAATGATTTAATGATAGTATATTTTAAAGTGATATACAGAGTCAGAGATGTGTATAGCTATATCAATACTTAAGCTATACAAATTAACAATACATATAGAAGTTAGAGTACAGTATAGATAAGGCAATTAAGAGTTAGAGTACAGTATAGATAGAGCAATTAAGAGTTAGAGTACAGTATAGATAGAGCAATAAAGAGTTAGAGTACAGTATAGATAGAGCAATTAAGAGTTAGAGTACAGCATAGATGGTGTAATAAACAGTTAGATTACAGCTTAGATAGAGCAATAAAGAGCTAGAGTACAGTATAGATAGAGCAATTAAGAGTTAGAGCACAGTATAGATAGAGCAATTAAGAGTTAGAGTACAGCATAGATAGAGCAATAAAGAGTTAGAGTACATTATAGATGGTGTAATAAACAGTTAGATTACAGCTTAGATAGAGCAATAAAGAGCTAGAGTACAGTATAGATAGAACAATTAAGAGTTAGAGTACAGTATAGATAGAACAATTAAGAGTTAGTGTGAGTGTGTGCGTGTGTCTGTGTACGTGTGTCTGTGTGTGTGTGTCTGTGTGTGTGTGTGTGTGTGTGTGTGTGTGTGTGTGAATGTTTGTATATGAATGTGTTTGTATATGAATGTTTGTGTGTATGTGAATGTTTGTGTGTATGTGAATGTTTGTGTGTATGTGAAATTACGTTTCCGTGCGTATGTTTCTGTTTAATTATTGTTTTCAGAGTAGTGAACGTAATTAGATAATAAATATTGCAATAATATCAATTTGTTGGATACCCAGTCATTACCGTGATCAAAGGCAGGGGCTATTAATTGGTATTCTCTTTCTCTCTTTTATTCATTTTCTTATTTTCTCCCTCATTCCCTGTTTCTCTTATTATCTTTATTTGTCTATCTATCTGTAGTTTCTCTTATTATCTCTCTTTACTTATCTATCGACCTATCTGGTGTTTTTCCGTCTTTGTCTGTTTATCTTATGTTCTCTCCTTCTCTCTGTCTATCTTCTGTTCTCTCCTTCTCTCTGTCTCTTCTCTCTCTTACATATACTCGTCCTTCGACAGTTTTTAGCTTATCATTAACATCATGATTTCAATTTAATACGTAAAATATAACCCCACAGAGTTTTGCAAGGAAACAATGGAACGGAGAGAGAGAGAGAGAGAGAGAGAGAGAGAGAGAGAGAGAGAGAGAGAGAGAGAGGACATATTTCTCTTTAGGCTTTCACAATGCCATGCTTAACCCGTGAACGCTTTCTCTTTTACACACACACCCACACATTCCCCGCCTCTCTGTTTGTCTATCTATCTATGTATCTTTCTCTCTCTCCCTCTATATGTCTGCTTTTATCCATCCATCTATCCCCCTCTCTGTCTATCCCCTGTTTTATTCCATCAATTCAATCCAACACAGCAGCACGAACCATCAAGAAATATAGAGGGTCGTATCCGCCTCTTACAACATACACGACACTCAACCCCTTATAAACCCGCTATAAGGGAATCAGATCCTCTTAGGCTGGCTACATGATCGCCTTTCAGGGTAGAAGATTATAGGATCCGATTCGATTTTTTTTTTTTTTTTTGCGATGAAGATGATGCTGTTTTGGGGGACAATACGGATTATAGTAGAGTACAATGTGGTGTTCTTGGAGTATTTTGAACACGAATTGGGTGTTAGAATGGTGAAATTGTGTTCAGAAGTGTACACACACACACACACACACACACACGAGAGAGAGAGACCTGCTTGGCTATGGCACTTGTCGCTGGTTGACCTGGCAAGGTCGAAGGGCAAGTGGTGTCCTGTCGCTGTGGCCCAGGTCAGGTTACAGGTCACGCTCACAGGAGGTCAGGTGGAGTAGGTGTCATCTGGTAATGTCAGGGAGGGAGGGAAGGCGGGAAGGAATAAAAGAGGATAAAGGGAGAGGGAAAAACATTAAATATAATGATAAGGGTAGATAGATAAATAGATGGATACATGAAAGGATGAATATAAATAGATAGAGAGATAGAGGCGCAGGGATGGAGAGCTTGGGGGTGCGGGGAGGGGGTTGGCAAGGGGTTGAAGAGTGTCACCTTTCCCATGGTAGGTGGAAAGTTGAGGTGGGGGAGGAGGAAGGGGAGTTTAAGGAAGAGGAGAGGGGAGGGGGATTTAAGGAAGAGAGGAAGAGGGGAAGAAATTTAAGGAAGAGGTGGAATTTAAGGGAGAGGGAATTTAAGGGGTATTTAAGGAAGAGAGGAAGGGGAGGCGGGAATTTAAGCACGAGGGGTGGAGGGAGGTTTTGGGGGAGGGATGGAAGCTGAGAGGGGTGTCAACTATCCGTAGAGAGAGGGAGAGAGATAGGGGGGTAAGGGATGGGAGGGGGTGGAACATGGAGGAGAGGGAAGGAGAGTGTCAGATGGTCAAGAAGGGAGGGGTGGGAGGAGAGAGGTAGTGATCATATAGCCTACCAGGAAGAGGGAACGAGGGGGGGGGTGATGGTAGGTGGTCGCTGAGACAGGTCACATCACACTATGGTCTTAAGTGTCTGGTGGTGGATGGATGGTTAGTGGTGATGGTGGTGGTGGTGGTGATGGGTGGTGGTTAGTGATGATGGTGGTAGTGGGTGGTGATGGGTGGTGGTTAGTGGTTGTGGGTAGTGGTGATGTGGTGGGTGGTGATGGTGGTAGTGGTGGTGATGGGTGGTGGTGGTTAGTGGTGATGGTGGTAGTGGTGGTATGGGTGGTGGGGTGATGTGGTGGTGTGGTTAGTGATGATGGTGGTAGTGGGTGGTGATGGGTGGTGGTTAGTGATGATGGTGGTAGTGGGTGGTGATGGGTGGTGGTTAGTGATGATGGTGGTAGTGGGTGGTGATGGGTGGTGGTTAGTGATGATGGTGGTAGTGGGTGGTGATGATGGTAATGTCATTTTACCCTGTGTTTTCCTCATCCCCACTCCCTCTCCCTGTCCATATGTCTATTTCCATATATCTCCCTCCCTGTCCCTGTGATTCCTTCCCTGTCAATCCCACCCTCCCTTCCTCTCTCCTTCCTTCCTCCCTCTCCCTCCCACTCCTTCCTCACTCCCCCTGTGTCTCTCTCTCAGTCACAACACCGGTCACTATTTCCACGGACAAAAACCTCCCAGAACGCTTATAGACCAGTTGTTTTATGTTTGTTGAAGATACGAGGCTCCAATGTTCACAGAAGTTTATTTATCTAACGCTTATAGAGCAGCTGTTGTGTGAAGCTCTGAAACGTACGGTGTATCCAACGTTTCATGACGCGCACTTTTATCTAACGTTTATGTAGTAACTGTAATGCGAGTCTCTGAAACATACGATCATCCAACGTTTTAATACGTTTATGTACCAGATGTTAGTATCAAGGGCTTAAAAAAACTAAAAAACGTATGGTCATCAAACGTTTATAGACGCACACCTATTGTCCAACGTTCATAAACCAGCTATAGTTTACTTGAAGACTGAAAGCTATGACTGCGTAACACTTAACAACGAACTGTACAATATATTTCATTACTACGTCTGTTTTTACACCATGTAGGGCACATTGAAAATATTCCTGGAAAATTCAATCCAGTGATACAATTTCGAGTACATAGTAAAATCTTCTAAATTTTATTATCATTTCTACCATGTTGTTGTTGTTGAGTTTATCCATGTGTGTAACTTTCAAGGTAAGAAATACGGGATTCATGTTAAATGACAGGGAATATATTCTTAGAAATTTAACGATATGACAACTTCAGATGTACTTTTTTTTTTTAGTTTTTCTCGTGTATTTCTTCCTCTTTCTTTTCTTGTTTCTTGTCTTCTCATTCTTATTCTTTTCTTCTCATCTTCTTCTGTCATCCTCCTTAACCATTCCTATATTTTCCATTTCCTCTTCGTTTTTTCACTCCTTATTCGTTTCTCTTCGTCATTTTCTCCTATCCCATCTCTCCCTCTTATTCTCCTCCATATCCTCTCCAATCCTATCTCCTCTATATTCAAATCCTTCTTCCCCACATTCTACTACACTTCTCCTCCTCCCCCTTCTTCTGTTGATACTCTTCCTCCTTCTCCCCCTCTTCCTCTTCCTATAGCCTCTCCTTCATTTCCTTCGCCCTGGACTACCGGACACGCCTCAGACTTAAATTATTCCTTCCACGACTTAAGACTTTGTATACACCAGAATAAATGTTGGTGTCTGTCTGTCTGTCGTTTCGTTTTCTGTAAGAGCTTTCCCCACGTGATGTTATGGGATTAATTAAGAGAATTATGTTACGTAAACGTCTAATCCCCATAAAGACAAGACACTCAACTGTCAACAATGATCAAATGTAAGATAGCCAACATAACGTAAATTAAGTTATATAATACCCCCAAAAAATTATGTTAAAGTATTGTAGGTCACATAATATTATTTTGGAGTGAAATTTGAGAGTTGATTTTACCATAGAGCTCTGTGATAAGAAACTACAAGATTAAACCAACTTGAGGAATACAGAGGTTACGAACATGGGATTATTGAGCTTCGTGATGAATTTAGACACAGAGAAAATGATCTAATAACAACACAGTAAGTCAATGCCGAGGTTGTCTGCAGTCATTACGGTCCTCATGGAAAACGGAACCCAGTATTTGTCGTTGTTTACAGGAGTGTCTCGCCACAATGGAGGTTTTACATGTGATTCTTGCGACACGACACCACGACACAGGTTGTTTTTGTCGTGTGATAAAGTTGTTAAGTGTGTAAACTACATATGTCTGTGTTTCTCTTCACAGGAGTTACTGTATCACGGTACAGCATTCAACTGGGAAATATAAATTATGTTAATAGTTCAACGTGTGTGTGTGTGTGTGTGTGTGTGTGTGTGTGTGTGTGTGTGTGTGTGTGTGTATCAGTATATGGAAGGGGCAAAATATGTAACAGTACATGTGCTTTTTATACATATATACGTGTACGACTGTTGATAAATCTACATCTATCCACAAATACATACGCACATACAAAAATACATACATACACACACACATACATACATACATACATACAATCTAGCACAGGTGTATAAAATCAGCAGAAGCACATCTATCTAATCAATATGTATTTATGTATACCCATAACTATGCATGTCTATACTATGTGTATATTTGCACGTCTGTGTGTGTGTGCATATTGTATGTGTATGATCCTATTTGAGTGTTTTATTACTCTGTTTGAACGTGAACATGTGTGTGTGTGTGTGTGTATGTGTGTGTGTGTGTGTGTGTGTGTGTGTGTGTGTGTGTGTGTGTGCATGTAAAAACACACACGTTAACACCTGATAACAACAAGATCTCACGTCCGACACACCCGAGTAGAACACGAAGGGGAGGAGGAGGAGGGGGAGGAAGAGGAACATTTCTCCAGTTCTTTAAGAGAGGAAATAACACTTTACGGTGAGGAAAGGCGAGAGAACGGCCGCCTGGAAACATCCTGGAAGCCTTTGTTTCCCGCATGAATATACACGATGCTTATCACTCCAATTCCAGATTTCCAGGGAGGGGGGTTGGAGAGATTCCAGATTCCAGCAGGTAGGAGGGATGTGAGAGATTCCAGATTCCAGGGGGAGAGGAGAGATTCTAGATTCCCGTAGGTAAGACGTGAGAGATTCCAAATTTCAAGAGGGAGGAGGGAGGAGGAAGGTAAGAGATTCCATATTGCAGGTAAGGGGAGAAATTCCAGATTCCAGCAGGTAGGAGGGAAGTGAGAGATTCCAGACTGATGGGAAGACTACAAGTATTCAGTATTGGTTATGTGTTGAGGCCTCAGCTGGCGGTGATAACTGATGACGTGTTCTTGTGTTTTCTTGTTGAGCGAGTGAGTGAGTGAGTGAGCGAGTGAGTGAGTGAGTGAGTTATCGAGTAAGTGTAAGTGAGTGAGCGAGTGAGTGAGTTATCGAGTAAGTGTAAGTGAGTGAGCGAGTGAGTGAGTTATCGAGTAAGTGTGAGTGAGTGAGTGAGTGAGTTATCGAGTAAGTGTAAGTGAGTGAGCGAGTGAGTGAGTTATCGAGTAAGTGTGAGTGAGTGAGTGAGCGAGTTATCGAGTAAGTGTGAGTGAGTGAGTGAGCGAGTGAGTGAGTGAGTGAGTTATCGAGTGAAGTGCTATGAGTGTGAGGAGTGAGTGAGTTATCGAGGGTGAGTGAGTGAGTGAGTGAGGAGTGAGTTATCGAGGCGTGGAGGAGTGAGTGAGTGAGTTATCGAGTAAGTGTGAGGAGTGAGTGAATGAGTTATCGAGTAAGTGTGAGTGAGTGAGCGAGTGAGTGAGTTATCGAGTAAGTGTGAGTGAGTGAGTGAGTGAGTTATCGAGTAAATGTGAGTGAGTGAGTGAATGAGTTATCGAGTAAGTGTGAGTGAGTGAGTAAGTCAGAGACGTTTGTATGGCTGCATATATATATACTGTAAGCTTACATGAATAATTAAACAGATACCTCTCCAACTATATGCTGTGTGTAAAAGAAAGAGAGAGAGAGAGAGAGAGAGAGAGAGAGAGAGAGAGAGAGAGAGAGAGAGAGAGAGAGAGAGAGAGAACCAGGTAAGAGCTGCGACAAGACAGTGCCTGACCTGGAAGCTGTGTGCGCGCGCGCGTGTGTGTGTGTGTGTGTGACAGCCTAGATTTACTTAAAGCCTTGCCTCGACATACGTTTCTTCAATCTGTGATATTTCATTTTTCACTTTCATCTCGTTTTTTTTTACATTTAATTTGAAGTTTTGGTCAAATGTCTTTTTTTTGCCTGTTCATTTTATTTGTATTTTTATTTGTGTTCGTATTTTGATTTTTTCTCAGGTTTTCGTTAGTTTTCGCGGCATTTTCTTTTTATTTTATCTTACGTCGACATATTATTAATTTATTTTAATAATTTTTTTCTTTATTTTTTTTCTTTCGTAAAAATTGTATATGAAACCCCATTTAATATGATGAGGCAAGACCCATGAGCTAGGACACATCAAGGAGCTGAGAGACATCCAGGAGCTAGGAGGAGGGAAGTTACTGGTACTAGGACGCATCAAAGTACTAGGACAAACCAGCAGCTAGGAGGGGGTAGTTACTGGTGCAAGGACACATCAAGGAGCTAGGAGAAGGAAGTTACAGGCGCTAGGACACACCCAGCAGCTAGGAAGGCGTTACTGGTGCTAGGACACATCAAGGAACGAGGACACACCCAGCAGCTAGGAGGAGGAAGATCTGGCAGAGAGATGCTGCAGGCGTCCCTAAGATCAAAACATAATCCAACGAGGCATCATAACGCGGGATTTGTCCTCTGGCGACATGTGTACGTGTGTGTGTGTACGCGTGTGTGTGTGTGTGTGTGTGTACGTGTGTGTGAGAGAAAGATAACGAGAGATGATACAAAGCTCATAGAAGAGACAGAGTTAAAGAGAGAGAGAGAGAGAGAGAGAGATTACAAGCCTCAGAGAAGAAAGAGAGAGACAAAGAGAGAAAGGCAGATTACAAACCTCAGAGGAGAGAGAGAGAGAGAGAGAGAGAGAGAGAGAGAGAGAGAGAGAGAGAGAGAGAGAGAGAGAGAGAGAGAGAGAGAGAGAGACATTTACAAGCCTGAGAGATAATATCACAGACAAATTACTCCACTCTGTCCACAAAGAGATATTAAAACTAGCTTCCTTTAGGATGAGGAGAGCCCTTAGAGAGTGTTGACAGGAGATACACGGACCTGGAGGATTAAGGAGGGATGGTAGGATGGTAGGATGAGATGGAGACAGAGGATTAGGATGTGGAAGAAGGCCGCAGGTCATATGTGTGTGTGTGTGTGTGTGTGTGTGTGCGTGTGTGTGTGTGCGTTTTCATTTCTCTATCTTCCTATTTATATTTCTTCATGTTTTTCTCCTTCTGATAACTACGATTACTAGTTTTCTCTATTGATCTATTAATTTTCTCTATTGATCTATTTACTTTCATAATTCTTTCCTTCGTGGCTGCCGTAACAAAAAAAAACGTGTCCCTAACATTATGGGAAGAATTCGTTCACTGACACAACAACAACGGAAGATTTTATTGAAAGTCTTTGGTCTTTGTATATACGGCCACGTCGATGTTCTGTAAATATGTTGCTATTTGACCACGAACGGATGAGAGAGGGGGGGAAGGAAGGAGAAAGAGAGAGAGAGAGGGAGAGAGAGAGAGAGGGGGGACTATCACTGTTTACATCACCTACATACAAATATCTATCACCCACTGTGTAAATAATGTCACCCACTTGTAAACAGAACATCACCCATCAGGCACCACTGGGTCCCCTTAAACCTCACCAAACAACTGCTGAAAGTCTGTGTAAAACGGTGAGAAAATCTCCCCCGTGTCTTAAGGTACGAATTGAAGGTAAGTACAGTTAGTTCTCTCTCTCTCTCTCTCTCTCTCTCTCTCTCTCTCTCTCTCTCTAACCACAAGTGAGTGAGTGCTATTACAGCCGCGGTCATAGTAAATGAGCAGAGTAGGGTCGGGGACCTCTCCCTCTGTCTCTCTCTCTCTCTCTCTCCCTTCACACTCTCTTTCTTCCTTCATCATCCCCTCTTCCTCTCCTCTCTTTTATTCCTCCCCTCTTTTCTGTCTGTAAGTCTATCTGTTTGTTTGTCAGTCTCTCTCTCTCTCTCTCTACGATTGGGTGTTATGGTGGGTGATTTCGCTAGGGGAGAGAGGCCTTCTGCATGTTTCTCTCTCTCTCTCTCTCTCTCTCTCTCTCTCTCTCTCTCTCTCTCGGGTGTTATGGAGGGTGAATAGGCTAGGGTGTATGGTGGTGGTTTACTGCCCCTGAAATAGGAAGAAATAGGGCTTTAAGAGGGTGTAATTGAGCTATGTGAATGACCCGGTGTGGTAGAGGAAGGAAGAGGAAGGGGGAGTAGGGAGGGAAGGAGATGTGGTGAAGGATGAAAGAGGAAGGAGAGACGGATGGATAGTGAAGTCGAAGAGGTGTGGTAGAGGAAGGAAAGGTAGGGAAGGAGGAAGGGAAAGACGGAAGGAGAGAGAGAGAAGAGGGGAGGGAAAGAAGAAGGAAGGACAGATATGGTGGAGCTTTTGAAGGATTTTCACTCTATTCTTTAAATTAATTTCTTTTTAATATTCCCATTTTTCTCCAAAATTGCTTTTCTATGCTTCTCTCTCTCTCTCTCTTTTCTATGCTTCTCTCTCTGAAGGTCACTGCTCATTCGCCCTCCAAAGCGCAATTTAGGATAATCTATATGTTAATTTAGTTCAATTTACTTACATTACCATTCAATGCAAGAGCCTTATGTAATTACCTGTAAAATTTGTTCTTCCTTTTCGGCCCCCGAGAAGGTGATGAGAGGCGGTGGCAGGGGGTAGTGGCGGGGGGTAACAGGGAGGGGTTAGGTGGTGGGGTTGTGTAAAGGGGGGTGGTGGATGAGGGGCAGGATGAGGGGTAGTGGTGAGGGGTAGTGATGAGGGGTGTGGTAAGGGGGATAGGTGGGGGTAGGTGGAGAGGGTAGTGTGAGGGGGTAGTGGTGAGGGGGTGGTGGGGGGTAGTGTGAGGGGGGTAGGGTGGAGGGGGTGGGCAGAGGGGTAGGGGTGAGGGCGGTGGTGAGGGATAGTGGTGAGAGGGGTGTGGTGGGAGGGGGTAGTGGAGAGGGGGTTGTAAAGGGGGGTAGGATGAGGGGGGTAGTGGATGAGGGGTAGTGGTGAGGGTTGTGTAAAGGGGGTGGTGGATGAAGGGGTAGTGGTGAGGGATAGTGGTGAGGGGTTGTGTAAAGGGGGCAGGGTGGAGGTAGTGGATGAGGGGTAGGGAGGGCTGTAAAGGGGGTAGTGGGTGAGGGGAAAGTAGGGATGAGGGGTAGGGTGAGGGGGTTGTGGTGAGGGGGGTTGTGGTGAGGATAGTGGTGGAGGGGTAGTGGATGAGGGGTAGTGGGTGAGGGGCTAGGTGGGAGGGGGTAGTGGAGAGGGGGTTGTAAAGGGGGTGGTGGATGAAGGGTAGTGGGTGAGGGGGGTTGTGTAAAGGGGGGTAGTGGCAGAGGGGTAGGATGAGGGGGTAGTGGTGAGGGGCTGTGGTGAGGGGGTTGTGGTGAGGGGTAGTGACAAGGAGAAGTAGCGACGGGGAAGTAGCGAAGAGACACCATAAGTAAGGAGGAAGTGGGGGAAAGGTTTGCGAAGTCGGAATATATATAGAGAGAGAGAAGAACAATAAAAATGAACAGAGGAAGAGAGGGAGAGAAGAAGAGAAGCATGGAGGAGGAGACAGTAATAACAAAGAGGGAGAAGAATGATGAAAAAAAAGAGACAAAAAAGCTGTAGAATGAAGGGAGGAAGTAACTAAAAGAAGAACCAATGAGGAAGAATATTAAGTAATTGAAAGAAATGAATGAAAAGAAGAACGGAGAAAGAGCAATCAAGGAAGCTAGAACTGAAGTGAAGAAGAGGAGAGAGAGACATGAAGAACGAGAACAGATGAAAGAAATAAAAGAAAATAAAGAAAAACACCTGGAATAAGAATGAAACACCAAAATAAGTTAGTGACTGACTGATTTCACACCTGAGCGTATAATAAAGGAACAATTATTACCTGTAGATTACCTGGTCTCCAATGTCTCCCCACCCACGTCACCCCCATGAGAACCTCGGCCAACATATTTATTCAAGCTGTTGTCTTCATCCATCCATCCATCTATCTATCTATCTATCTGTCTATCTACCCATCTATCTATCTACCCATCTATCTATGTGATGTACTAAATAAAATTCATATATTTTGTTTTGTCTACTGTGAAATAATTAAATAATTTCGTGAGTACATTTACCAGGTATATACACTTCCAAATAAAAAATCGGTTTGATCATTTCCCGATCGCTATATTATGCAATAAATTACCTTAATAGCTTGGGATAATTACAAAAAAGAATTCCTTCATTTTCCAATGAAGAGAGAGAGAGAGAGATACACATACTGGTTCATATAGGGCCTGTTGAGGTTGCCTGCAGGTGACGCTACGCTTTTTAATAAATGTGTAGGGGAGGAGGACAGCGGAGGAGGGGGAGGGAAGGAGGAGGAGGATGAGCGGGGAGGAGGCGTGTGTGTGTGTTTTAGCTCCATACATCCTTCCCCACGTTTCCATGGAGACTCTTCCCTTCAGACCTCACCCCCCTCCCTAACTTTCAAGAAACAGCCTCCTTTCTCTTTCCTCTGAGACAGGCTCCTTCCTCATCCTCCACCCCACCCCCCTTGCTTTAAAAGTAAGGCTCCCATTCGTTAAAGACCGCCTACACCCCTCAAGACTTCCCACCACAATAAGACCTCCCCTCCCCGTAAGACCTCTAAACCCTCAAGACCTCCCACTATCAGAACTCCTACCCCATAATATTTTCCCCATTAGACCTCCTACCCCCTCTCCCCACATGACTTTCCACCCCACACAAGATCTCCCCACCCTCACAAGACTTACCTTATCTCCCCAACCCTTGAAGAAAAACCTTTCCTTCTCCCCACCACACGCCATCTTGAGCTCCCCCCCTCCACAACTGTCTTCCCCATAACCAGTTCCCATCAAAACAAACCACCATCCATCCCCTTCACTGTTTCTCCTACTCAGTGAAAAATATTCCACCCTCCCTCCTATCCCAACCCATCAACCACTTATCCACCCCATCTATCAACCACTTATCCCCTCTCTCTCCCTATTCCCACCCATCAACCACTTATCCCCCTCTCTTCCTATCCCCCACACGTAAACCATTTATCTCTCTCTCTCCTACACATCAACCACTTCTCTCCCTCTAACTCACCATTAACATCAACCACTTATATCCCCCTCTCTCTATCCCTACCCATCAACCTATCTCCTCACATAACACCACTTAACAACCCCAGGGTCGTCATCTCTCTGCCTTGGCTTGACCATCTTGGCCAGGCGACGCCGACTTGCTCTAAATCTATATTATTTGGCCTTCATTTTTGCCAATGGTTATGACCATCTGCCTGCCTGCCTGCCCTGCTCCTCCACCCCCATCTCCTTTCTCCTACAAATATCTGCTTCCAGTCCTCAAGTCTCTGGAAATATGTTTTTCAGAGGCTTGTTTGAAGGATAGTTTGCCCTCTTGAATGTTCGTTGAATTTTCGTGTATTTTTTGGGGTGGGGGAGTGAGAGTATGGATGCAACAAGACAGTATTTAACATTTATTGGCCAATGATTATCAATGTTTATTTTATTTATTTTTTAAGTTAATAGATAATAGTACATTCTCTATATTAAAGTAGTAAGTCTGGTATATTGTAAATCATAAGTATAAAAATGTCAGACTTTTGGGTTCAAATTTATACACAAATTCAACTCCACGGAAATACAGGTTACAAGGACCGTCCAAACCTCTTGAACCTTGGCTTAAATTTCTATTCTATATAAATCTTAAATCTGTAAGGTTTAACTGGCTTTAAATTATCAAGTTATAGGAAATATAGGTTCCCCTTTTTTCTTAATTAGAGTCCTGGAATTATGAGATCCAATGGCTAATAACCTCCAAGAATCTGGTTCAGGCTCCTACAAACAAAGGCTTTCGGCTCCCTGATATAAGACGTCTGGACATAATTCTCAAGTTGGGGGAAATACGAGTTTTTGGGGAGATTTGGGGGAGATTTTCTCTTCTCTAGGGTAAGTCTTTACTTTGGAAACCTTGTCTTTGTTTTTTTAATAAT
This sequence comes from Homarus americanus, assembly GCF_018991925.1. Lineage (NCBI taxonomy): Eukaryota > Metazoa > Arthropoda > Malacostraca > Decapoda > Nephropidae > Homarus > Homarus americanus. The sequence goes on from NW_024750910.1 coordinate 627,692, forward strand.
ATCTTGTTTCGGTTTCTACAGCTAATTGGTTTGAAGGAACAGTTGGTTTCTTTTTCATGTTAGGTAAATATTAATTATGGTATTTTCTACGTCTTTTTTTTAGGGGGGTTTATAATGATGTTGTTTCAGTGAGAGAGAGAGAGAGAGAGAGAGAGAGACCCCAAAAATATAAACGAAATCTTCACTCTGCATATATCCATTACATCTAGCCATGGCTGTGGACATGGTTAAGATAAACAGCTCGACCCTCCTTCCTCCCCTCCCCATTCCTCTTTTCCTTCCTCTTGCGCCTTTCCCTTGTCTCTCCCCTCTCCCTCCTGCCCCCCCCCCTTGTCCCTCTAAAGTCTTGTAGGGCTCCAACATCTCCTAACCACAACAAAACGGGACCAAAGCTTGAACACACTCAGGGTAATCTCCGTAATCCCGGATAAACCATTTATAAAGGAAAACGGTCCAGGAATAACAACAACGGAAGAAGAATGTAACGGGAAAGTTAAATTTGATTGTTTTTTTTTCCCTTTTTGTGTGTCTGTAAGTCTGTCTGTCTCTTTATAGTATATGTATGTCTGTGTATATCTGTTTATAATGTATGTATGTCTGTGTTTGTCTGTTTATAATGTCAGTTTGTGAGTCATTCTGTTTCTGTCTGTGTTTGTCTGTTTATAATGTCAGTTTGTGAGTCATTCTGTTTCTGTCTGTGTTTGTCTGTTTATGTCTGTCAGTCTATCACTGTTTATATGTGTATTTATAATATGTGTGTGCGTATGTCTGTGTATGTTATCTGAATGTATGTCTGTCTGTCTCTTTTCGTAGTGTGTGTGTGTGTGTGTGTGTGTGTGTGTGTGTGTTTCCTTTTCTGTACTTTCGTGTGCTCTCTCTCTCTCTTCCACCTATTTCCCTCCTCCTTTCTTTGTACACCTCTCTCACACTCTCCTCCTTTTCTTTCTACCTTTCCTTCCTTTACTCCTATATTTTCTCTCACTCATTCTTTATTCTCTTTACCTTTCCCTCCCCCTTTCATCATTATTTACCCTCCCCTCTTCCCCAATTCTCCCTTCACCATTTTCCCCTCCCCCTTTCATCATCATTCTCCCCTCCTCTCCTCACCATTTTCCCTCCCCCTCCCTCTTCCACCATCTCCCTCCCTCTCCCTCTTCCCACCATTCTCCCCTCCCCTCTCCCCTCTCCCATTTCCCTCCCTCTCCCACCATTCTCCCCTCCCCTCTCCCTCTTCTCCACCATTTCCCCTCCCCTCTCCCCTCTTCTCACCATTTTCCCTCCCCTCTCCCCCTCTTCCCCATTCTCCCCCTCCCCCTCTCCCTCTTCTCACCATTTCCCCTCCCCTCTCCCCTCTTCTCCACCATTTTCCCCTCCCCCTCTCCCTCTTCCCACCATTCTCCCTCCCCCTCTCCCCTCTTCTCCCACCTTTCCCTCCCCCTCTCATCCAGTTTCAGGTTCACGTCTTCATTATTCTGGACTCAGGCAGAGGCATACACAGGCAGCTGCCCAGTGAATGGAAACGAGCGATAATTAGGGTCTAGAAGGCGGGTGAGAGTAGAGAGTGGCAGGAGGTGAGAGGTGAGAGGCGGGTGAGCAGGTGAGTAGAGGAGTGGCAGGAGAGTGAGGAGGTGAGAGGGCAGGTGAGAGTGGTGAAGGTGGCGGGAGTGAGAGGTGAGGAGGGCAGGTGAGAGTGGAGGTGGGAGGAGAGGTGGAAAGGGGCGGTGAGAGGTGAGCAGAAAGTGGATGGTAATAGGTGAGGAAAAGATATTTATATATATATATATATATATATATATATATATATATATATATATATATATATATATATATATATATATATATATATAGAGAGAGAGATTCTTCCTATCATCTCTACCCTTCCTCTCTTCTTTCTTTTTCATCCTTTTGAACCACTTCTCTCTCCTTCTCTCTTCCTTCATTCTCCTTCTCACACCTCGACCTCCCTCCCTCTCCCCACACATCCTCCCCTCTCACCCTCCTTCTCACGCCTCCTCCCCCCTCTCCTCTGTGGTGGTCTGGCCCCGTCAACAGCACCAACTAAGGTATTTCATATTTTACTTCCTGGGGCTGGGGATTAGCTCACCCCCAGGGTTGCCCCAGCGATCCCAGATTTAGTTCTCTCCGCCCCCCATCTCCATCCTCCCCACCAACCCCGTCTCACCTCGGGGAAAACTGCGAAGATACTGGGGAGGTGGTGGATAATAAAGTAATAGGGCGAATGGTGAAGAGAGAGAGAGAGAGAGAGGTCAACACAAGCCACTCTCATAATCAAAACATTGTCTCTCAAGTAAAACTACAATCCCTCTGTTTGTCTCAGCGTGAGTGTCACAAGCTTCTCACGAATGCTCAGAATTTAGGCACTCTAGGGTGTTTATGGGGGTGTCAGGGTGATTATGGGGGTGTCAGGGTGCTGATGGGGGTGCCAGAGTGCTGATGAGGGTGCCAGATGGGGTGCTAGTGTATGAGGTGAAGATTATGAGGGTGTAAGGTGATTATTGTTTTTTATGTATTATTATTTGTTGTTGTTTATTTTGTTTGTTGTTGTTGTTGTCGTTGTTGTAGTTGTTGTTCCTTACAACCCTTCACAACCTTCTGGGGTACATTCATCCCCGCGTGAGGACACAACCAGGTAGATTACGTGGACACTAACAAGGTCCTTTAAGCAAGGTAGCCCACAGGTAGAGAACAGGTGGGGTGTCTAGACAGGCCTCTCAAGGTGTTTTCATAAATGCCAAGTTATGAGGTAAACTTCAGGTGCGATTAAGAAGATTTTCCCAACCTTACGGCTCTCTCTCTCTTACCCCCCCATTTTCTCTCTATCTCTTTCTCACCTCTCTCTCTCTATCTCTTTATTGCCTCTCTCCCTTTCTTTCTTCTCTCTGTTTCTGATTCCTCTCTCTCTTTCTCTTGAATTTATCTCTTTCATGAATCTCTCTCTCTCGTCTGTTCACTTTCTACCTCTTTTTCCTTTCCATGGCTCAACTCATCTCTCTCTCTCTACTTTTTATGTCTCCTCTGCTTTCTCCCTTTCCTCACGTCCTTCCCCCTCACCTCTTTTCCCCCCTTCTTCACCCTCACCATCCTTCCTCATCTCACACTCTTGGCTCTCTTTCACCCTCCTCCATCCCTATCTACCACCCACCTTCCTTCCACCCTCCCTACCCACCTTCACTCCTCCCCCCACCCACCTCCTCTCTACATCCCTACTCTCCCCCACTCACTCTTCCGACACTCCCAATTAAAATATAACAAAGTGTAATGATAAAAAACCTCAATAACAATGACTGTTTAGAGTTGGTACAGCCTCAGGTTACCCGCTGCACACACAATGAAAACAAAGAAACAGACAGACAGACAGACAGACAGACAGACATACTACAAAATGGTCCGGATCTAACTAATAATCACCCGCTTTTGTAATTAACCCCAATTTGGAATTCTTAATTATGTCTCTAATTTACCTGTGAAACAACCTTAATGATCCTACCTAACACAACATCAACATCAACTTCAGACATCAACACAACATTAAACAACTTCACTATAGAACTAAATCTCTGTTAATACGACATTCTTAAGGGTTATACTTATACATTGTGCAGGGATAGACTTTAATATATCTCTTATTGGAGGCTTTTAAAAAATAGTCTGGTAATTGTATTTTCATCTCCTGAGAACACAAAGAATTCTCCAGGCGTGGCTTGGGGAGGCTGAGCCATTAAGAGATTCTGGAGGGAAAATCGCAGTTATTTTTTCCTGTAATGATTATATATATATATATATATCTTTATCGAGAGAGAGAGAGAGAGAGAGAGAGAGAGAGAGAGAGAGAGAGAGAGGATAACTACTTAAATCATGGGTTAAGAAAGGTCATGGGAAACGAGAACAGGTTAACAAGGAAAACGGGATAGGGGTAAACACTGTGACGGGGAGGAAGAGGTGGATGATGGAGGAAGAGGGGAGGGGGATGATGAAAGACACGGATGGAAGGAAGGGAGTAAAGGAGAGGAAAATGAAAGGGAAAGAACAGAGGAAATGAATATAGGAGAGAGAGAGAGAGGAAGGTGATGAGAGGTGGGTAGAAAGGTGAGGAAATTTAGAGCGAATAAGAAGTTAGTGAGAGGGTGAGGGAGAAGTGAGAGGGGTGAGAGACGATTAAGAGGTGAGAAAATTTGGGAAGAGTGGGAGACGGGTAAGAAGGTGAGGTAGAGATGAAAAGGTGATATAATGAGGGAAGAGTAAGAGAGTGGTGAGAGGGTGAGATACGGGTGAGAGGGCGAGGGAGAGGTGAGAGAGGTCAGGGAGAGCGGGCAGAGAGGTCCAGTTTTTCTCGTGTTGATGTCTTCCTCACTGTGTACTGTTGTGTGACCAAGGCTGAAGACATCACGAGGCTGTCTCTCTCTTTCTCTATCACACACACACACACACACACACACACACACACACACACTATTTGTCAGATACACATTCTTTTTTCTTTTCCTCTTTCTGTTAAAATTATGTTTACTTCTTATCAATATTTCTACACCTTCACTAAAATAATAATAATAATAATAATAATAATAATAATAATAATAATAATAATAATCTCAGTAACATTATAAATAGTCGATAAATTCAAACAACATAAATACAATAACAACTACAACAACAACTACCATAGAAGTTTCCCCTCAGAACTAGACCAATATGTATCACAGTGCTGCCCTCCGAATATAGTTTTATCGTCTGAATTAAAAATGAAAAATATATTGTTTGTCCAACAGTCACCTTCCACTTGTAGTTAGACTAGAGTAAATAAACCTGTTTACACCTGAAATACGTGCGGCGATAGCTGTATGTATGTATGTATGTATGTACGTTTTTTATATAAATTTACATGTGTGTGTATCTGTGTGTGTGTGTGTGTGTGCGTGCGCGTGTGTGTGTGTGTGTGTGTGTGTGTGTGTGTGTGTGTGTGCGTGCGCGTGTGTGTGTGTCAGTACTCTCGTTTCACTAAAAAAAAAAAAAAAAAAAAAAAAAAAAAATATATATATATATATATATATATATATATATATATATATATATATATATATATATATATATATATATATATATATATATATATATATATATATATATATTGATAAAATCACACAAGAAAAGGGGAAACAATGGAGAACCTTAGCTTTCGTCATTATTCAAGACATCTACAGAGGCAACTGAATTACAAGGACTGAGAGGCTTATGTACACAGGGTGACCTTACAAAACATGAGGTCAGGTCAAAAACATGACGTCCACTAATCCACACACTACGATTTATCTTATCCACGTTTCCATTGTGGATATATATATATATATATATATATATATATATATATATATATATATATATATATATATATATATATGAATATTCATAGGTGAGAAACTATTAACTGAGAAACATTTATACATACAGGTGCCCGACTGTCTTGGCTTACTGTACTGCCAGGTGATGAATGTATGTGTTAGTGTCCATCTTAGTCCCTTCTCCCCTAGTACTCTTCAGGTCCCTCTCTACTCTATCCCCCCAGCCCCCTCCTCTATCTCCCCAGCCCTCACACTCCCTCCCTCCTCTATCCTCCCAGGCCCCTCCCTCCCTCCCTAAACTTGATATAATAAACTCAGGAATATTCTGTAATACTCCCAAACCTGTCTGTTGTAATAGACTAAGACTGGTGTTCGGTGTTTCATGATCCGGGCAGCTGAAGCCTCTCAACTCCAAAACAACAACAATAACAAACTTTAATTAATTCACCTCATCAAAGTTTGTCTATAAATAAGAGATTAATGCCGCTACTCAGTTATTTATGACGTCATTTTATCTACATGGGTTATTCGTAAATATATAATTATGTCATCAATACGTCATCACCACACTCCATTGGGTTATGTATACGTCATAAATACATCATTTCACTTATACGTCATTGACACGTCACAGCCACATAAACAAACTCTATCCAGATGAAGAGACACAGGCAGACAGAGGGACGGATGGACGGACGGGGGATTAATAACATAAACCAGCTCAACAGTCAAGTGAGGGAATTAACTCAACACTACACTATAGTACCGTCAAAATTCCTGAACGGGCGGCTCAGTAAATTCAGACTGTGATCATCTACATAAAACAACAATTAGTGAGATGGTGGCGCTTCGTTTTGCAGCATTCCTGGCATAACAAGCCTACGGGGGGTGGGGGGGTAGTGTGGTCACCAGGGGTCAGGTCAGAGGTTAATAATGTACACAGACCATTAGGACACGACCTTGTGGAGAGTGTTGGTGTTGTGGTTGAGTGGGAATGATAGTTACTTTTTTTTCTGGAATGGGTATAATAATCACAATTGGAATATCAATACCTCTCGTATGTCTACGGGAAAGGGTCGCGGAAAGGGACGTGATTGCTGCCCGTATCATCATTGGGTATGACTATGCTTGGGAGATTGGTATCCCCTCATCCTCTGAGCAACGCTCCTGTGCATTATGCAGAAGACCCGACAGCCGCACCCTTATCCACTACCTCCTAAGATGTCCCCACACACAACGCTTCCGTGACGCCTGCTGGACCACCACTCCACGACCCCCTGACGGAGACACGATGATCCTCCCCATACTGGCCAGATATTTTGTAAATAATATTGATTATGTGTTAAAGGAATATCCTTCCTTCCTTAGGCTTCAGTAAGCCCCTTTATAATATTTATACTGTATATACTTGTCACACTTGCCAGATGCTTCTGGTGTCATTGTACAGGGGTACCTAGTGACAGCACTAGGATCCCGCTTCCTCTATCAAGGAATAAACAATTGAAATTGAAATTGAATTGAATATCAATAATTATCAACGATTTTGGTTATTACCCATAGTCTCAATATCATCCTCATCCTCCTCCTCCTCACCATCCTCCGCCTCCTCCTCATCATCATTATCATCCTCACTATCCTCCGCCGCCTCCTCCTCCTCCTCCTCCTCCTCATCATCATCATCCTCACCATCCTCCTCCTCCTCATCATCATCCTCACCATCCTCCGCCTCCGCCTCCTCCTCATCATCATCCTCACCATCCTCCTCCTCCTCCTCACCATCCTCCGCCTCCTCCTCATCATCATCATCACCATCCTCCTCCTCCTCATCATCACTTTATTCCCCTTTAACACACTGTATCCCACTATGACACATCATAACCAACATCACCTCTTCCCCTCCCACACCATCCCTTTCACTCTCCGTCACCCATTCACCCTAACTGCTGCCGTGACAAGTCTGTTCTGAGATAGTGTTTCCCCTTCCATAACACGACCCCACGAGCCAAAGCTGATATCTACAGTATATGTTTACATCTGTCGTTCTGTGCCGTCCAACGACACTTGCATTCTTCTTCTTCTTCTATTTGCTTCAACTTCTCTTGTTTCCTCTCTCCGCCCACTCCGTTTCTTCTTCTTGTTCTTCAATATTTTTTAATGCTCCTTTCATTTTTTTTATCTTTTCCTTCCCCTTCTTCCTCCTCTTTATTATTCTTCTTCCTCTGTCTTCCTCGTCTCCTCCTCTGTCTTCCTCTTCTTATCATTATTGTAACGCTCGCTATTTTTCTCGCCCTCATCACCACCATAACAACATATCCACTCCAGGGGTTAAACTCTCTGGATCGTTCGTGGATGGTTCGTCTTTTACGGTCAACATAAGTGTTTGCGTTTTTGAGCGGTATCCGCCTTTAAGTGACTCTGGGGGCTGCAGGGAGAAGGAGGAGGCGAGGAGGAAGAGGAGAATGAGGAGATGGGGGAGGGGAAGAAGAGTTGGAGGAAAAGGAAGGAAATAAGGAGGAGGAGGAGGGCGAGAGGGGAAGGAGGAGGAGAGGGAGAAGGAGGAGGGGGAAGGAGAGGAGAATGAGAAAAGAATGAGGAGATGGAGAGGGGAAGAAGAGTTGGAGGAAAAGGAAGGAAAGAAGGAGGAGAAGGGGGAGGGCGAGAGGGAAAAGAAGAAGGAGGAGGAGAGGCCCATTCCAGCCCGTGTTTCTTTGCTCGAAGATTAGATTAAATTTATTCTCGTCTCCCAAAAGTATACATGTGTGCGTAATATGTGTGCACGTGTTGATCTCGTGTGTGTATTTCATTTTCGTATCGTTAGTACCACCATCGCTACTACCACCATCATTACAACCACCATCATTACAACCACCATCATTACAACCACCATCACTACAACCACCATCACTACAACCACCATCATTACAACCACCATCACTACTACCACCATCACTACTACCACCATCACTACTACCACCATCACTACTACCACCATCACCACCACTACTATCACTACTACCACCATCACTACCACCATCACTACTACCACCATCACTACTACACCATCACCCACCACTACTACCACCATCACACTACCACCATCACCACCACTACTACTCACCATCACTACCACCATCACTTCTACCATCACCACCACTACTATCACCATCACTACTACCACCATCACTTCACCCACTGCCGCCTTTCACACACTGGGCTGCATCACTACTACCACCATCACCACCACTACTATCACCATCACTACTACCACCATTACTACTACCACCATCACCACCACTACTATCACCATCACTACTACCACCATCAATACTACCACCATTACAAAAAAATCTTCATTATCTTAATTTCACTCAGTTCTATCTTCACATGTTTATTTGTTTTCCTTGTTTTATCATATTTTATTTCCATCTCTTGTTCTCCTTATTAAATCTTGATGTCAATAAAATTTTCTATAACTTCTTTATTTTCATCATTGATTCTGTTGTCTTTTTGTTACTAATCACTGAATTTATTTAAGTTTATCTCTCTTTATTTTGTCCTCATTCATCTCTTTTCACCTATCAAGTCTTGGGGACCAATATAATAAAATTCACCTTAATTCTTCATTTTCCTCAGCGCATTTGATGATTTTCTTCCCTTTACCAAAGTTCTGTCTGGAGGAGCTGAATAATGTTTGCCCAGAGGAGGGTGAAGGGAACATTTCTTCTCTCCTTGCTGAAATAAATTTGCTTTGGTCTTCGCTCTCTCTCTCTCTCTCTCTCTCTCTCTCTCTCTCTCTCTCTCTTTCTTTCTTTTTCTTTCTTTTCTCTCTCTCTCTCTCTGCTGGTCTTTTAATCCCACCCAAACTTTCCTTAAGCTCTACCTCCACCATGGCCGCCTAAGGAAAGTTTTCTTTTGTTGGCCTTGAGTTAATTTTCTTCGTCTTCCTTCAGCAAATATTAAGTAACTTTAACTTCCTCTGAGTGGGGTCATCCCTCAAAGTGTACCTATGACCATACGCCGGGGCCATGCGTATTGGTAGTCGCTATGTTGATGACCATACATTAGGGGCAATGCGTATTGGTGGTCCTTATGTTGATGGCCATATGTCAGGGGCCATGCGTATTGGTGGTCGTTATGTTGATGAACATACATTAGGGGCCATGCGTATTGGTGGTCCTTATGTTGATGAACATACATTAGGGGCCATGCGTATTGGTGGTCGTTATGTTCACGACCATACGCCGGGGCCATGCGTATTGGTGGTCGCTATGTTGATGGCCATACATTAGGGGCCACGCGTATTGGTGGTCGTACGAATGGGTGTTTGTTTGTTCGTATGGATAGTCGTGCGTCAAATTTCATGAATTTTTTCAAGACTGGTCGTCGGGCTCTATAAGTGATCTTATGACAGGTCGTACAGACGATCATGAGTCAGGGCGTATAGATAGTCATAAGGTTTTTTAGACGTCGGATTGTACCAATGGTCGTAAGTCGTATCACATGGATGGTCGTACGTCTTTTCTCACCCTTAAGTTGAACTGATTCCTATTCCCCTTTCTCTCAGTGTTTAAATCCTCTCTCTCTCTCTCTATTAGCCCATTTGCAAAGGCCCTCCCAATTTCCTGCAAGCAAACCAAGATCTCATTCCCAGTGCCTGTCTTACCCATCCCTACTGGTGCCTTTGGTCACTGGCACTGTGGAATCTACCCTGAGGCGCCACTAAGCCATTATAATGCCTCTCCCAACCACGCCACAGCTCCAAAATTTTAGCGGTTTTGACGTTTCTTTAATGGTGCCTATACCGCCACCCTGTAGGAATGAACGCTAAGAGAACATGGAGATTAGTGGTGCATGGAGACTGAACGCTTAACCCCTTCACTAGAATGGTGCCAATTTTAATATTTTATCAAATTAAAGCCAGACGATTTTATTCAGCACAAAGCGACTCGAACACAATGGCTGAAAGAGCTCATGAAATCCAAAACAGGTCAGGATCAGGTGAGCATAACGAAACTGACTTCTTGTCTTTTTGTCTTCTTCTCCTTCTTCTTCTCACTTTTTGTCTTCTCCTTTTTTATCTTCTTCTTCTTCTTCTCACTTTTTATCTTCTTCTTCTTCTTCTTCTTCTTCTTCTTCTTCTTCTTCTTCTCAATTTTTATCTTCTTCTCCTTCTTTATCTTCTCACTTTTTATCTTCTTCTCAATTTTTATCTTCTTCTCCTTCTTTATCTTCTTACTTTTTATCTTCTTCTTCTTCTCACTTTTTATCATCTTCTTCTCCTCGATGTTTACTTCAAGAATTGGCCAGACCTCGAGATCTGATTAGCCACTCTAAGCTTTGTCCCATAAGCTTTCAAGGGTTTGTCTTGCATCTCCTTGTTTCGACCTTTGACCTACTTTCCCCCCCTTGACCAAATTACAGCCACTCAACCTCGATACCTACTTGCCCCCCCACCCACCACCACCTTGCCTGCACCCCCCCCCGCCCACCACCACTTTGCCAAGTTTCACCGAAATCGATAAAGTCGTTTTTTTGCTGAATGTGTTATTGGTGTTCTGGTCTCGGTAGGGCATACATACACACATACATACATACATACATACATACATACATACATACATAGAGATATACAGGGGCATTAAATCTCCCTTCGCCCTGTGTGTGTGTGAGAGAGAAAAACATAAAGAGAGAAAAAGAGAAAGATACATAAGTGATACATAAGTGAGAAAGAGAAAGACACACAGCCACTAAATAAACAAAAAGATGCATAAATAGAAAGATAAAACACAAATACACATTAACCAAATATACCTCTATAGACATTACTATACAAACAGATAATGTATATAGATATAAAAAGAAAATATATATATACCGAATATATATTGACAGGCAACAACAATCGCCCCACAAACGACAACAAACTTCAAGATAAAAAAAACAAAACAAAATCTCACGGAAAACGTTTATAATGAATTTACTCACTTAGGAATTTTATTAGTATATAACAGAGTGTAACACGGAAATAAAGTCCCACAACTTAAACCCAAGGAAGATATAACTTAATAAAGTCCCACAACTTAAACCCAAGGAAGATATAACTTATCCCTTAATTCACTTGATTACGTATTAGGCACGGAGGGAGAGAGAATGATAAGGAAGAGAGGACAACGATATTGAAGAAGATAAAAGATAAGAAGAACGAGTAAGAGAGGAATAGGAAGAGGAGAAGGGGTAAGAGGATTAGAAGAAGAGAGAATAATAAGAGGAGGGGGAGGAGGAGAAAGAAGATGAGGAGGAGGAGCAGGAGGAGATGCTAGAGGAGGAACAGGAGGAGGGGGAGGAGGAGGAGTAGAAAGAGGAGTAAGAATAAGTGGAAAAGGACCAATAGGAGGAGGGGGAGTAAGAGGAGGAGGAGGAAAAAGAAGACTAATAAGAGGGGTAAGAGGAGGAGGAGGAGCAGGATGAGGAGCAAGAGGAGGAGCAAAAGTAGGAAGAGTAAGGGGAAGAGAAGAAGCGTAGCAGGGAGAGAAGAAGCGTAGGAGGAAGAGGAGGAGGCGTGAATGGGCATTGTCAACTCGCATTACTGAAGGCTGCCGTCAACTCTCTGGGTCAGGTGATCAGTACAGCTAACTAGATGGTGAGCCGCAGCTGACCTGACACTTCTGGCACCAGTTATTGTCTGCCTGTCTGTCTCACTGTCTGTCCGCTTGTTTCTGGCTCGAGGTTTATTTGTCTGTCTGTCTGTCTGTCTGTCTGTCTAAATGTGTGTATGGGGGAGGTTCTGGCTCTGTTTATTTTTCTATCTGTCTGTGCCTGTCTGTTTCTTTTTTTGTCTTTCCGTCTGCAGGCATGTCTCTCTCTCTCTCTCTCTCTCTCTCTCTCAATTATCGTAAACCTCAGGAACTTTCTTTCACACACTCTACCCACCTAACCACCCACTCACCTACCTAACCACCCACTTCCCTAACGACCCATCCACCTACCTAACCACCCAGACCCATCAAACTGTTGCTACACGCAGTCTTTCTTCAGTGAGATGGACCCAACACCTTGAAGACTCTAATCTAGTTTACGTGGAAGAAATTGGCCTAAAGGAGTCAGTCAGTCAGCGGGCCAAGATGAAAGCAAATTACTATGTCTTTTGGGGTTTTAAAGTACCATTATTATTATTATTATTACTATTATTATTATTATTATTATTATTATTATTATTATTGGTATTATTATTATTATTATTATTATTATTATTGTTGTTGTTGTTGTTACCTGTAGTTTACCAGGTACTGTCTTTTGGGTATCCTCCTGTACACCTGTCCTCCCTACCACCTAACCTCTCAGGTAATTATCTGATCAGCCCTACTGTTGCCCTTGCTACCACGAGGAGATGGATTCTTAAAAGCTCATTGGTTAAATATCCCACTTAATTGGATATTTTAGAGAGCTCAGACTGGCTCACTTTAGACATATGGTATCAATACTGCACTGAGACTCTACCAGATGCTTCCCCGATACTCCCAGCTGCTACCATGAAAGAGTAAGGTAAGAATCAATGAGAATCTTAGATTAAGCAGGTAAGCCTTGTGGATACCTTGTTAAGGTTTCTCTCACCTGGATTTTTTCGTGTTATGGTCAGGATGGTAACACACACACACGAGGACAGAAAACATATCACTGCGTTGCACGTTTGATAAGAAACGTCGTCTCTCTCTCTCTCTCTCCTTCTTTATCATCCTTCCTTTGCGTATGTGTTTTGCCTTTCTTTGACTGTTTAAGTATCTGGCAAACTTTCTGTCTATATAATACATCTGTCTCTTTCTGTCTGTCCCTCTCCCCTTCTCTCTCTCTCTTTCCCTTCCCTTACCTTTCTTCCCATTTATTCTTCCGTCTGCCACTCACCCACTCTTTTTCTGGCTGACAACAATAACAAAACAAAAACAACAACAAGAATTCCTCCTCCCGTAGGACTCGTTGTTGTCCTCCACTACAAGAAAACAACAACTTTTCTTCCTTTCTGACACTGGAAAGGTTGTTGTTGTTGTTGTCCTCCACTGCAATAAAACAACAACTTTTCTTCCTTTCTGACACTGGAAAGGTTGTTGTTGTTGTTGTTGTCCTTCACTACAAGAAAACAACAACAATCCTCCCTTCCTTCCTCTCAAACGAATTGTTGTTGTTGTCGTCCTTCACTACAAGACGTCAACAAAAACAACAATCTCTGTCTATCTTTCTTTCTCATTCTCTTTCTTACCTCCTCTCTATCTCTCTTTCTTCGTAGCTTTGATGAAGTCTTTTCTAAGTTTTTCCTCCAGGGTAAACAATAGACCCAAATTTTTTCCTCTCTCTCTCTCTCTCTCTCTCTCTCTCTCTCTCTCTCTCTCTCCTCGTGTCACAAGGAAGAAGTTAGAAAAAAAAAGAGACAAAAAAGATTAAAGCAACCCCCCCTCCCCCCCTAGTTCCTCCTTCAGTGGGTCGCTAAACATCTTGGCCGGGCCTTTGAGAGACACCTTTTTGAGCTTTCGACAACAGAGACGACCGAGAAAACTATTGAACAGGTGAACAAGACGGAAGGAGGAGGAAGAAGAAGAGGAGATGAAAGAGGAGGTAGAGGAGGAGATGGAAAGGAGAAATGGGTGGAGGAGGAGGAAAGAAGTGAAGAAGGAGGAGGTGGAGGAAGATGTGGGAAAGAAAGAAGTGGTGGATGAGAAAGGGAGGAGGAGGAGGTTGGAGAGGTAGAGAGTAAGAAGAGGTGGATGAGTAAAGGGATGGAGAGGAGGAGGAAGGAGGAGGACATAAAGTGGGAGATGGAGGTGATCGGTTGAGAGGGAGGAGGATGAAGAATAGGAGGAAGATGAGGAAGAAAGAGAACAAGACTGAAGAGAAGAAGGAAGGGAAGGAGGAAGAATGATCGAGGATGTACTTCTGTTTTCTTCTTCGTCTTCCCACTACTCTCTTCCTCTTCTTCTTCCTCCTTCTCTTCCCCTCTCTTTTGTATCATTCTTTCTTTTCTGTATCCCCCTTTCCTCTCTTCTCTATCCCTCCTACTCTGTTCTCCTTTTCCATCATCCATCACCCATCTCATTCCTCTCCGACTCATTCCTCCTCTTCCTCATCCTCTCTCACTTATCTCTTCCTCCTCCTATTTTACCACTCAATCCTCTTCCTCTTCCATTCATTCCTCCTACATCCCCCTCCCATCACTTCTTCCTGTTCTTCCTCTTCCTCCTCCTTGACTGGCCAACTACAAGCAGTACAGTCTAGTTGGTCACGCCATCAGCTGGGAAGTTTGGTGCCTCAGTGAGTTGTGGAGAATGAGATGAACACCTGGAACCAAGTCAAGGTAGTGTTGGGGTACAGTTAGTCTCTCTCTCTCTCTCTCTCTCTCTCTCTCTCTCTCTCTCTCTCTCTCTCTCTCTCTCAAAGACATAGATTACAGCACCCCTAACCCCTCCTCCACCCAGAAACAAACATATCGTAAATTTCTTATTGTGGCTAAGATTTTATTGTATATGTATGTATGTGTGTGTGTGTGTGTGTGTGTGTGTGTGTGTGTGTTTTACCGTAACTAAATATACTGTATTTTTACTGCTTTTTGTGTGTTTGTTTTGTTTTATCGCCGTAAGTTTTATCAAATATTATCTACGTCGATATTTTTCAATTAATGTTTATCTTATTTATTGTCGTATTGTTATATTTTATCTTAGGATTTATCGTATTTTTTTTTTCTTATATTTAATCGTAAGTTTTATTATATTTCTTAAGGTTAGTATAAACCTCCATGCAAAAGTGACTGGTGATTATACGTATTTACAGTCGCATCTCTTGACTGTGACTGGCAACGATAAATATGGATTTTTAGATCTAACTGTCGCAGGTGAGGTTGGTAGCCAGTCAGACAGGGCGTCTAACTGGGAATTGGAGAGTTTGCATACACACTCACAGTTACCCTTCCTGACAGTCTGTTAATTGGAACTGTTGGGCCTCGACAACGTAACTGGGAATGGTGATCTCAGACACTTACAGTTATGGCTTTTAACTGGATAAATATTGACAATCTTTATCTCTTAACTGGTTTGAAATTTGATTGGGCATATTGTAACCACCGATACAGTCAATTGATTAATTTAGTAATGGATTTGTAAACTGCTTATTGTAACTGTCAAACTCAGTCGTAGGTTCCTGACAGTTAATTAAACGTAAACAAACTGGTCACGTTATAAAACAAATCTGAACAATTCAAGACTGGTAACACATCCAGTAACAGTTCCTAACAGTCTATTTATCAAGGCACAAAGAAAAAGACAGACAACTGGCAGTCATGTGTGTGTGTGTGTGTGTGTGAGCGTGTGTGTGTGTGTGTGTGTGTGTGTGTGTGTGTGTGTGTGTTTGTTATTCACGCCGACGAGAGACTTTCTATTGGCCGAGAGTAGTCATGTAGACGTGCTGGGAGGGAGTGACGAGGAGGAAGGGGATGGGTGGTGATGTGCAAAAGGACGAGGAGGAGGAGGAGGAGGAGGAGGAAGTTCAAGACAGTAAGGAGGAGGAGAAAGAAGAGGAAGAAAGAGGGGAGGAGGGGGAGGTGAAAAGATGGAGAAAGAGGAGATGGAAAAAGAGGTGCTGCAGGGGAGGGAAGGGGGAGGGGGTAGAAGTGGGGAGAGGGATTAAGGAAAGAAGGCATGAAGTAGTGGGGGGAGGGAGAGAGGGAGGAAGGTGGCGACCAATCTCTAGATGTCCCCAAACTCTTACCTCCCTCCTCCCCAACACTCACCTCTTCCCCCCACACCTCTTACACACACCTCTTACCCCCCCAACACACCTCTTCCCCCCCCCCAACACACCTCTTACCCCCCCAACACACCTCTTCCCCCCAACACACCTCTTCCCCCCCAACACACACCTCTTACCCCCCCCCCACACACCTTACCCCCCTCCCCCCCCACCGTCATTGGTCTCGGACACGACTAAAAATGTATCAATCAGACGACATAAATTTACGATAAATATACGCTCAGTTAACATCATTATATTCGACATAACTTGACCTCCTCATCACAATCCTCCCTACGACTCCTCACAACCAGGAACGAGAGGACACCTACAGCCATGTTACAGTCCCATTGCAACTTTAACACCATTTTGTTTGGTATCATTGAAGCTCACAGTGATTCATTCAGTAGGGGGAAAATATATGAGATGAGATATGATATGAAGAGAACTTTTGAGAATGTGGTTCTAGATTCTCGTAAATGTGATAAACTCTAACGTTAAAATATTCCTTGTAACTGGAGATAAATTCCCATGTTAAATTGTCCTTTATAGTTTGAAATACGAGTATAATATGACGTTAAATTTTCCTCGTAACTAGTTCATTCTTATGTTTAATTTTTCTCTGTAGTGGACATAGAGAACACTCGCAATCAGTTGACCAACATGACCAAAAATATATGATCACTGTAACATAAGAATAACAAACTAAACAAGATGTCCTAATTCTCTACCAGCTGTGACGCCTAACTCCCATATAAAGAGTGTTTTAACGACGCTCTATCAGCCACTAACAGTAGGATAACAGACTCCGTAACAGCAACAATAATCACTAACAGCAATATAACAACCTTCGTAACAGCCTCCATAACAGCAGAATAAGGGACTCCATAACAGCAATAACAACCGCTAACAGCATTATATAACAGCCGCCGTAACAGTAATAACAGAAGTATATAACAGTCTCAGAAACAGCAATAGCAGCCCGCTAACAGCCGCATTAACAGCACAGTAACAGCGGGTAGAGAGAGAGACTAGTTCATTGTCTCCCACACCAGCACCTTCGCCCGAGGCTGTTATTGGTTAGTCTGTCTGCCGGCCGCGTTATTATCCCCCGCAGCAGTGTGTGTGTGTGTATGTTGTGTGTGTGTGTGTGTGTGTGTAGTATTTTTCTATCCCCCCTCAAAAAAGTGAGAAAAAACAAGGTATTTTTCTCACCTGTAATAAAAAAAAATCCCATCTAGGATAAGAAAACCTTTAACAAATTAGTATCGTTTAAGCTTTAATTATAATAAGTTGGTTAAGCTTAGCGGAAGAAGTGAGTTAAACGCAAACACTAATAGCTAACTTGATCAGTGTAGGAAGCCTGAGGGTCCCTAAAACCATTTTCAGGTGCACTTTACATCACCCGTGTTTATAAATTACCGTCCTGGAAAAAATACTATAAGGAGAGATTATATTTTCTTCCCAAGCGCTTCTAATACCCCACCCCACCCCACCCCTCCCCACTAACTCCCAATGACAACATTATTTGTTTACAAATTAGAGGGCGTTCGCACTAACCTATCCGATTGTGAAGACGCATGCATCCGATTTACGCGTAATCAAAAACAAAAGAAAACTACTCATAAACAAAGCTCTATTACTCAAGCCAAACAAAAGCAGAATTTTTACCTCTATGATGGACGTGAATACAACCACAACACGACAGTAAAGAATTAAAGAAAAAAAAAAGTTGCCTCAAGCCACCACGCATGACTTACACTCCAGGGCGTCCCGCAAAGACTACATAAAGAGGTTCCAGCCTTATTCTGTCTCGCTCTGCCATCATGTGTGTGTGAGAGAGTGATTATGAAGTGTAAGTTTGAATTGTTTGAGTGAGACGAAAGAAAAAAAGAAAGATCGAGTTTGGAAGAATATTAGAAAGGATGATGAGATGTGCGTAACGGTGCTGAGAGAGAGAGAGAGAGAGAGAGAGAGAGAGAGAGAGAGAGAGAGAGAGAGAGAGACCCTGCATACTGTACTGTGTTAGGAGAGGGAGTAATATCACCCATCCATTCATTATGTTCCTGCAAGATGTATATTAGTATTTATATTAGATACAACGTTATGTATATATGTATCACGTATATTCAGGAGGGCATGGTGGAAAATGTGTACTCCTACGTGAGCTCTGTGTGTGTGTGTGTGTGTGTGTGTGTGTGTGTGTGTGTGTAAAAGACTATGTATATCTATTGCATCTTCGCGTCGCATTATATTCACGTCTGTCTATCTGTGTCTCTCTGTATCTCTCACTCTAATCTCTTTGCATTTATCTATCTCCCCTTTCTCACTATTTACCCTCTCTTATCTCTTTCACTCTCTCCTCTCTTCACGTTGTTTCTCTTACCTTTTCTCTCACTCTTTCTCTCTCTCTCTCTTTCAATTGTGTCTCTAGTTCAGTTTTAATGAGTTTGTGGAAAGCGGACAATTAAGAAACAAGGGCGGGGAGAGGTTGAGGTGAGAGGGGGAGAGGATGGAGAGGGAGACAGAAGAGGGTGAGTGACAAGGAGGTGTGGGTAGACTAAGAGAGGGAGAGGACGTGAGAGGTGGGAGAGTGGGGGGAGAGAGTGTGAGAGGTGGGAGAGTGGAGGGAGAGAGGTGAGAGGAGAGAGGAGAGAGGTAGAGGCGAGAGTGTGAGAGTGGAGGAAAAGAGTGTGAGAGGTGGGAGAGTGGAGGGAGAGAGTGAAAGGTGGGAGAGTGGAGGGAGAGAGTGTGAAAGGCGAGAGAGTGTGAGAGGTGGGAGAGTGGAGGGAGAGAGTGAGAGGTGGGAGAGTAGGAGGAATGGACGTGAGAGGAGGAAGTGGAGAGAGAGAGAGAGAGAGTGGAGGAACAGTTCACCCATCGACCAGCTACTTAAGGCCCTGGAGAACGTCTGTGACAATTAAAGAGGAGTAAAAGACCCTCTCACTCCTCTTACCCCTCCTCCTCTTCTTCGCCGTCAACTTCAACTGCCCTCCCCACTCTCCTATCTCCCACCTACCTATCCCTACCATCTATCCCTCTCTCCTGTTTGCCTATCCACCTCTCACGCTCTCCCCATACTACACCTCACCCACCTCCCCAATTCACCTCACTAGCCCCCGGCCTTCTCCCACGCTCCCCTGCATGTCAAGTGGGTTAAAGTAATTACCCACACCGTATTCTCTTCTCTCTTTTTTTTTCTTAAATGTTTTTTTTTAGTCTTAATTTATAAGAAAAAGTAAAAAAATAATCCGCTGTGGCTGACGTCATTAAGCCTCTTATTATGAAGGCAGGTTGTTGTCGGTGGTATTATTGTTCATATTTCTATCACTGGTGTATTTATTGTTGTTTTTATTATTATGGTTGTTGTTGTTGTTGTTTGTGGTGGTGGTGTTATTATAGTTATTAATTATTCATCATCACATTGTCTTAGTTATAATGTAGACAGGTGAACAGCTGCTGACAATGACAGAGGTGAAGGTACAGGTAAATTGTCTTAATTACAGTAAAACTTAAAAAAAATTACTCTATTTTTTCCAACTGTAACTGTACTAGGATGCTGTACCTGTATTTGGATCCTTTACCTGTAACCCACATCTATGTATACCTGTACCTAAGCATATACACCTGTCCCTCTATCCTTGTACGACGAATCTTTATATATTACCTGTAACCTTAACCTGTACCTGTAACTGCACCCTATATCCCTGTATCCTAGCCTGTATCTCTTCCTACTACCTGTACCTGTCATAACACAAATAAAATAAATATATTTTGATAAGATAACCGGCGTAAGGCCTTCTCACCCAATGAAAACACAATAACAATCTCAACCAATAGCAATAACTGTAAGAAAGCGCAGACAGACAGACAAGGTGTAAGGAAACGTCGAGAAACAGACAGACAGAGAGAGAGTAAGGAAATTTAGACAGCCAGCCAGACAGTGTAAGAATATGCAGACAGACAGACAGTGTAAGAAAACGTAGACAGATAGAGACAGTAACTTCAAGAAACATACAAACTCATAAAAGGGAAAATAATACTGATTACATTATATAATGATTCCTACTGTGTTAAGACTATAATTAAGTTTCCTCTATAGTTCCTGTCGGTCTTGGAAACAACACACACACACACACACGCAAAAAGAGACACCGTGTTCGTTATTACACTCTCCAGTCGGGCACTCGGGCGCGTAAAACAAGTGAGTAGCTATTATTTTAGCTTTTTGCTTATAGTGTTGTGATTGTTTATTGTTCTTATTATTGTTGTTAGTTGTTATTATTATTATTGTTGTTGTTATTTATTATTAGTATTATTTTTAGTTATCATTATAATTATTTGTGTTTATGTTAGTTATTATTTTTGTTAGTGTTAATGTTTGTTGTTATTCACGGACATCTTAATCACTTAGCGCCATATAAAACAACTGTCCGTGCCGCCGTGTCTGTGTACGTGGCAGAACCATCGTGTGTAAGCAATAATAATTCTTGAAGGAGATGCCAGATATTTTTGAGACATGGAGAAGGAATATTGGTCGCCCCAAGAACTGGGACATAACCTGATTATTTCTAAACCTTGTGGGGGGGCGTGTGAGGTGGGGGGCGAGGTGGGTGGGTCGAGGAGAGAGGAGGATGGTTGCAGAGTTCGGGGACATATCAGGTGCTCGACTTATAGGAACGCTTTGTTGTGATATTATTCTAAGTCCATCTCTGTCATTTTCTTTGTCTGTTTTCATTCAACCTCTTTCTGATATTTACCTGTGTTATTATTATTCCTCTCTCTTCGTCTCCATCATCATCATCATCATCGGTTCCTTTCATGTACATCTTCTTGTATATTTATTCAATTCTTTTATGTTATCACGTTATCTTTATTATCGTCATTTTCTCTCCTTCTATGTTAGTTTTGTCTTTTATTTGTCCTTTGTTTCCTCTCAATTATCCTCCTTCTTCTTCTCATCCCCCATCTTCACTTTGCCTCCTGGGTGCATTGTCAGGTCACCTCTACCTCCCAACATCATCCTCATCTCTCCCTCTTCCTCCTCCTCCACCTCTTGACCTCGGCACCCACATCACGCCCCTGCCTTTACCACATCCTCCATCTCCTCCTTCACACACCCTCCCTCCCTCTCCATCCCTCAGACACACCCCTCTACCCCCCTCCTTCACATACCCTCCCCCCCTCTCTCCCTCCTTTACCCT
Organism: Homarus americanus; assembly: GCF_018991925.1. Classification (NCBI taxonomy): domain Eukaryota; kingdom Metazoa; phylum Arthropoda; class Malacostraca; order Decapoda; family Nephropidae; genus Homarus; species Homarus americanus. The sequence continues at coordinate 649,020 of NW_024750910.1, forward strand.
ATCTCTATCTCTCACCTCGTCTGTCTTTCTGTCTGTTCTCTCATCTTATCTTACGAACTTTTATTATTCTCTCTAAATCTGTCTATGTCAGTTTATTTTTCTGTTTGTCATTGTTGTTGTTGTTTATTTCTCTCTGGTTCTTCTTAATGTTTTTCTTATTTTCCCTTTCCTCTTCTCTCTCTCTCTCTCCTCATTACTCCTCTCTCTAATCTTCTTTACACCTCCTCTCCCTCCTCCTCTTCTTCCTCATCGTTCTCCAGACCAGATCTAACCTAACCTAGTCCACCACCATTGCCCAAGGCTACCACCATTACTAATACTATAACCAGCACTACCACTATTACTAGAGCCACCATTACTATTACACTAGCATTTTCACCTCTACCCACAACACAACCACTATTCCTCACTAGCACTACACACAGTATCCACCTCCTTGACTACCTCCCTCCCTCCCCCCCGCCTGAGGTAACTATCACCATCCCTCACCACCAGCATCACCACTAACCACTACCCCACCCCGAGGCTAACACCACTAACCCCCATCCCCTTGAGGCCACCACTACCACTGTCCCTCTCAACCTCTTGACCTCCGCCTCCCTCATCACGCACCTCCCGTCTCCACCACATCCTCTCATTACCTCCCCCCCTCACCTCTATGTCCCTCTCACCTCTGCCTCTCTCCCTCATCTCTGTTTCTCCCCCCCCCTCTCACTTCTGGTTTTATTCCTCTCAACTCTGCCTCCCTCACCTCTCCGTCCCTCTCACCTCTACCTCTCCCTCTCTTTCATCTCTGCTTCTCCCTCCGTCTCACTTCTGTTTTCCCTCCCGATTCACTCTAAATGCCCCTCCCTTTCACCCCCCCCCTTTTCTCCTTCTAACATCTCCTCCTTCTTGTTCCCTCCCTCTCAATCCCTGCGTCTCATTACCCCAACCTCCCCCTCCCTCCCACCGTGCCGCCGCCAGGTTGACCAGCGGGCATTTGCAACTTCCGTCGATGTGAAGCTCCTTTAATAGGCACCGGGAGGGGTTGCCGGTTTGGCTCAATTATCTCCCTGATTTTAAGAATTTCCTCTGGTTGTGTGAGTACATCCGGGCGCTCCTCCACACAAAGGGGCGCCCTATTCTACCCCCCGCGATTGTTATGATGTCTTATTAAAGGGGCTGGCTTAAACATCGCCAGGGAGTATTTTCTCTATATACTAAGAATACTGTAGTTTTGGTCCTGTTAAGGGTCTGACCTACAAATATCGGCGGCCAGGAAGAGGTAAATTTATATCCCCATCGTCGTGCGCTGCTACAGGTGTAACCCACAGGAAACATGTCATTAAGGTGAGCCAGGTCAAGGTATAGAGGTCAGCCCCTTAAAGTTGGGCACAGGCGATGTCCATAGGTCAGCCCCTTTATGGTAAATACTGGCGATGTTCATAGGTCAGCCACTTGATGGTAAATACTGGCGATGTTCATAGGTCAACCACTTGATGGTAAATACTGGCGATGTTCATAGGTCAACCACTTGATGGTAAATACTGGCGATGTTCATAGGTCAACCACTTGATGATAAATACTGGCGATGTTCATAGGTCAACCCCTTGATGATAAATACTGGCGATGTTCATAGGTCAGCCCCTTGATGATAAATACTGGCGATGTTCATAGGTCAACCCCTTGATGGTAAATACTGGCGATGTTCATAGGTCAACCACTTGATGATAAATACCAAGGATAACTATAGGTCAGCCACTTGATGGTAAATACTGGCGATGTTCATAGGTCAACCACTTGATGATAAATACTGGCGATGTTCATAGGTCAGCCCCTTGATGATAAATACTGGCGATGTTCATAGGTCAACCACTTGATGATAAATACTGGCGATGTTCATAGGTCAACCACTTGATGATAAATACTGGCGATGTTCATAGGTCAACCCCTTGATGATAAATACTGGCGATGTTCATAGGTCAGCCCCTTGATGGTAAATACTGGCGATGTTCATAGGTCAGCCCCTTGATGATAAATACTGGCGATGTCTATTAGTAAACCTATTGGATAAATACTGTACTATCGGTGGTGGGCGTTGTCGTCGAAATAAAAAAGGACAGTAACTTAAGATTCTAACAACACGACTTTGAGGCAGTTTTAACCTGTGATGGAGGGAAACAATAGATGGAGAGGGGGATAAGAGCGAGACTGAGTGAGGGGATGGAGGTAAGGAGGCAGATAATGGGGGAAGGGGGGAGAGAGAGGGTAGGAAGAATGGAGTGAGACAAGGAGAGAGATAGGGAGAAGTATCGAGTGAGCGCGAGGAAGGGAGGCAGGGAGAGAGGAAGGGAACAAGACGGAGGTAGGGAGAAGGAGTGAGAGGGAGCGAGGGAGAGCGAGATGGGTCGAGGCAGGGAGAGTGAGAGATGGCGCTAAGGAGAGAGGGAGGTAAGGAGGAGCGAATGAGCGAGAGGGAGGGAGAGAGTAAGGGAACAAGAGGGTGGTAGGGAGGAGCGAATAAGTGAGAGGGTGGTAGGGAGGGAGGGAGGAGGAGGAGGGGGGGGGAGGAGAGGGAGAAAGGAAGGAGAGAGAGAAAGAGAGAAGGAGCAAGCAAACGGAGGGAGGAGGAGCGAGATAGAAGGAGGCAGAGGAGAAGGAAGTAGGAAAGGAAATGATGAACGAGGGGGATGGAGACAGAGCGAGAGGGAGGTAGTGAGCAGAGAGAGAGAGAGAGAGAGAGAGAGAGAGAGAATAGTGTGTAGTGTTCAATTAAGATGCTGCATGAGGGGCGTCAGAGTCCGGATGTCGTGGTAATTAGTGGTGATCCTGGTACCTGGGAGAGTGAGGGAGTGTGAGGGATTAAGGAGTGTGGGAGGAGAGGGAGAGTGAGGGAGTGTGAGAGGAGAGGGATTATGGAGTGTGGAGGGAATGCGAGGGGTGAGGGAATGTGAGAGATGAAGGTTGAGGGACAAGTGACGATATGTGAAGGATGAGAGAGAGAGAGAGAGAGAGAGAGAGAGAGAGAGAGAGAGAGAGAGAGAGAGAGAGAGAGAGATACCACACACACATACTAAAACCCCCTCATTCACTTTCATTCCTTCCCCTAAACAAAAAAACAAAAATCCAATCAAAACAATTATCAAACAAACAAACAAACAAAAAACATCAACACAACAAAACAAACTAACAATAAACAAATAAAATAAAACCTCAAAGCAATAAAAGAAACATTACTCACCGGTTAAAAATAAACACGAAAGAGAAAAAAAATAGCAAAACAAATTATTACATCTCACTGGGATTGTCATTCAGATCAGCAACAGGAGGAATAAAAACGACAGGTAGAACACATTTAAGAGATAGTAATAAGACATGGAAGAGAGACACTACGCATGCAAGAGAGACAATACGCATGGAAGAGACAATACGCATGCAAGAGAGACAATACGCATGGAAGAGAGACAATACGCATGGAAGAGAGACAATACGCATGTAAGAGAGACAATACGCAAGTAAGAGATAGTAATAAGACATGGAAGAGAAACAATACGCATGTAAGAGATGGCAATAAGACATGAGAGACACAATAAGCATGCAAGAGACACAATACGCATGCAAGAGAGACAATACACATGTAAGAGAGACAATACGCATGCAAGAGAGACAATACGCAGGCAAGACGCGGGTAATAAGAGTCCAACTGATCAAAGACCGGTTTAGGGACAGCTGGTGGTTGTGTTAGTATTCCTCTCTCATGGTTGGAGGTGGAGGTGGAGGAGGGGGGGGTGAAGGAGGAGGAAGGAAAATAAGGTTAAGGGAGAAAATAGAAAGAAGAAGAAGAGAAATAACAGAGAGAGGGTAAGAAGAAGAAAAAGAACACCAAGGCAAGAAGAAGAAGAAGAAGAAGAAGAAGAAGAAGAAGAAGAAGAAAGAATAATAATAATAAGAAGAATAAGATGAAGAGGAGGAAAATAGGAAGAGGAAAGAGGAAAAAAGAAGAAAATATAATCACAACAACAAGATCAAGAACATGTAAAACAAGAAGAAGGGAAGAAAAAAAGTTAACAGGCTGCTCGTATGTAAGCGAGATAATGAGGGAGGGAGGTGTCGTGCGGGGGGGGGGCAGGAGAATTGTTCCCAGGCCGAGACAAAACCACAGATTGGAAACCACAACCTCAGAAAACCGCAGATGTGAAACCGCAGGATGTTGCCGGAGACCAGATTCATCTCTTGCGGTCGCCGGAGGTATCGACAACCCTGACCTTTATAATATACAGTATACATATATAAACTATAAAGTATACATATATAAACTGTATACACATCGCTCAAGAGGCAGTTGTTGTCATAATTCTCATTATATTTATGTAAAAAAATCATTATTATAGGTTATTATACGCTATTATATATCATTATTATTATAAAGATGATTTATTTACGTAAGCCAGACCACAAGTGTCACCTGTCATTATTATTGCATTATTTATCTTCCTTCTGGATTGATTTTTCTTCCGTGTGTTTCTTTGGTAGATGGAATTGTATATAGCGAGCTTGTTTATTATATATTATTATTATTCCTACCACTACTATTATTATTAGCTGTTACTTTCCGCCTTGGCCAGTAGTTAGCGAAAGTGTCAGTCTCGTCATAACATCCGACAGTGCCCCTTGGTTCGCGCAGGAGCTTAACACAGTGACAATTTGCTTGGGAGTGTCGCCGTTAAGTACCTCATAGCATCCGCGAGTCATTAGTGAAAGTCGTAACTTCTCCCTTTGCGTCAGGAAGTACCTAGTAGGACTAACAACAGGACAGTACCTCGTAGAAAGTACCCGGCATCATTCAAAAGTACGTGAGAGCATACGAAAGAACCGGCATAGTCCTACGGTAACTGACACTAACACCATCACATCATCAAAAAACTACTTACCAACCTCCATTACCAAACGACAGTTCCGGTAAGTACTTCTGCTCACCCGTAACAAGCGAAGACTCCCCCATGCGACCTATAGGAAGTACACCCAACAACATACCTTAATCCCCGGAAGTGCCCAAAATTCTACAGGAAAGTGCTAAAAATGATTTAGAATTCCCCCATAGCACCTACATAGACTACATAAAGCCCCGCCCCTACTCCAGAAGAGTACCTGTGTAGCATCCAACATCAGTCTATAACCACCCACCCCACCACCCACCCACCCACCTGAGGGAAAGCGGCGCCAGCATCACGTCTCCCTCATCGTAGTAGAGGAGATGCACCTCTCCTGGGGAACGTCTCCATGGTGATACATGCAAATGACGAGGATAAATTCAAGCGACTATGGATTCTATAGACTGGGATATGTACTTCTTAACTTGAGCTGCGTCGATACACTAAAGGGGATACATGTGTGTGTGTGTGTATGTGTGTGTGTGTGTGTGTGTGTGTGTCTTTAACTATAACAACTCAGAACCAATATACGTACGATTAATTAGGTTCAATATAATGATACTACAGGTGCGGGGATAAATTAAAGGGGAGGTACAGAAGGTGTACATAATATGCCAGGTATAACAGAGGTATAACCCGTGTGTGCCTCCCTGAGTACGTTATACTTACAACCAACATAGAACAACATATAATACGGTTAGGTTAAATACGAGGCACATATACAACCCAGGTGAGACCACAGGATAGAGAGGATAGACTAAAGTGGATGTGTGTGTGTAGGTGTGTGTGTGTGTGTGTGTGTGTGTTGTGTAGGTGTAGGAATGTGTGTGTGTGTGTGTGTGTGTGTGTGTGTGTGTGTGTGTGTGTGTGTGTGTGTGTGTGTGTGTGTGTGTGGATATACACATAATGTATGCTAACAGCCAGCCAGGGTATAAATATGATTATGTTAAGTGTAATGTAAATATATCCTCCTGGAAATACAAGTATGTTAAATTGCGCATTAAGGCTCGCATATTCACACCCGAGCAAGGTGTATAACGGGGTGTGTATAGTGCCACTACAGTATTTACAAGCATACAGTAAACAGAGGGAAATACACACCCACGCTGTAGTATGTCTGTGTATGATTACTGGTTGGGTGTAAAATGTATGATTAAAGTGATGTGAAAATATTGATCGATCTTTTCATATATTCACGAGGTAATGCATCATCTTTAATAACAGTTAACATCAGTAACAACAACAAAAACAACAATAATAATGTGTAGATTTGCTATAAAACAAATTAAAACAGCACAGAATATAAACACAAAAGGCGCCAATCAGAAATAAACCCCCTCCTTCTCCCAGCTAGAATCAATAAAACCTGATGAACTATAAACAATAAAAAATAATACAGTCAACAGTTATTGAACCAAATTAAAAAGCTAAAGATACCGATTATACACCAACACAAACATACGGATCCCAGCCATAAAGCTATCAATAAAGAATTGTTAACCGTTGAGCTATGAAGATTCCATAAACAAACAGTTACACTCACAGCTATGAAACAGTAAAGAAAATAAAAGCTATCTCCTTCAGCTAACTTCGTTATTATCTGCAGCTAAAACTCAAGTGTTGATCCCTGGTAGCCTTTGCTTAAGCTTCAACCAGAAGAGAACAGTAAGTGATGATTATTATTCTGGTGAACTCTTATTTTTATTATTGTTATTATCATCATTGTTATCATCATCATCAACATTCATTACCACTATTACCGTGAACCTCAACACGCAATATCACGTCAAAAAAAAAAACTATTATATGAAGCAAAAAGTACAGTATTTTTGTCTCTCAATAATAACAACACAATACAACTCCGGGAAATTATGCATAAATCAGGAGCCTCGGTCATCTGTATATTTTTTACTAAATAAATATATAAATTTTTTCGCTGTTGGTGAATTGGGAGAGAATTGATGGAGAGTTCAGTTATTGGCGGAAGGATGTGTGTGTGTGTGTGTGTGTGTGTGTGTGTGTGTGTGTGTGTGTGTGAAAGTGGCGTGCGATTCCCATAGAGTTTAACACAATGGTGGTCCGGCTGCCACCATCTCTCCCTCCCACCACCGCCGCTACTCCCACGGGCCACCACCACTACCACCATTATCCCCCGCCACCACCACCATCAATACCACCACAGTTATCCCCACGATCAAAAACCACTCACCACACTACCATAACTACTACGTAATTTACCACCACTACGACCAACAGAGGCAGTTTATCCCCCTCCCCCTCCCACGCATGCACCACCCACCCCGCCGCCCACTGACCCCACCCACCACCTACAGATATATCCTCCTCCTCCCATCATATCCACCCACCATCACCACCTACCACCCACTCACCCTAACACCACCACCTCCACCCCTGTACATGAAAACATCCCATCAACAAAAGCAGCTAACAAAATCCCACCTGTATTTTTCCTTCCTCAAGTTAAGTGGGATTTAGCTTACACGAACAACAACAACAATAATAAAAAAAATCCCGTTTTTTTTTCATTTAAGACTACGTTATATTTTTCTCCGTTAACGACAATACAAATCCTACCCACAGCATGGTAATATAACACAAATCCTACCCTCAGCATGGTAATATAACACAAATCCTACCCTCAGCATGGTAATATAACACAACAAATCCTACGTATCGTGTGAGTTATCCTACACGATATATCCTCAATATGCGTGTTAACAGGGAGCCGGTAATAACCTTTTGCCGTGTGAGATATCGACACAACAAGTCCCTTCTCCTGCGTGTTAATAAGTCACGGTAAATCCTACGTGTCCTGTGAGATATCATACACTAGATATCCTTCCCCGTGTGTGGTATTAGTGGTAAGAAAAAAAAAACCCTGCCGTGTGAGGTTACAACACAAAGTATATTGTAGGAAAAAAAATCAGGTGTTCCTCGTAACTATTAATGATTTCTAAACGTTTCTCCTTCACTAACGTTCATAATTTATGTTTACAGTGAGAGGCTTTCTATGACGTTCTCAGACCACACCGGGGGTACATCCTATGCCGCCAGCACACAGCAAGGGAGAAAGAGAGAGATCTGAGTGAGGATTCTCTCTCTTTTCTTACTGTGGAGCGAGCTGAAGGTGTAAATGACAGACAAGGAAGCAGATCGAGGTGAGGAAGCAAACGATAGAGAGGAAATACACACTCGTTCTCCCTCCTGTCCTGCCCCCCTCCCCCTCTCTCTGTAGTATCGCAAATGGCAGTCATACACCGCATCACAGACTCGTCACGACCAGAATCGATAAAAAGCGCACAAGTTGACTTCTTCCTCCTCCTTCACCCAGCTGGAACTTCCAAATTTAGACGATAAAAAAAAATATAAATTAATAACCAGAACGTACACAGATGCAATCACATCACTATAGATATTAATAAGATAATTTTACCTGTAATGATAATATTATTTTGAAGATATTTGGGTCAGGGAGACACGTGCAATTTAGTAATGGTTCTTGTAATATAATTATCAGGGAAAGGGTTAGTGTGGACGGCTGAAAGAACTGAAATGAACAAAAGATAAATTATAGGCTGAAGTCATAAACAAAAGAAAAATAACAATAACAACACTATCGATAGGAATCACTTGCTATCAGAGAAATAAAGAGTGAAAATAACAACAACAACAACAACAACAACAAAGGGACATACATAAAACCCGTAATAAACAAACATTCAACCAAAATCATCAACAAAAACACTGAAAAAAAAAACAAAGCGAATGACAACCGGAAACACTTCAAAACGAGAGTAACAACCACAAATTAACCGTAAAATAGGCGAATTATCAACCACAAATCACCTTTAATAACACAAACTACTCGCCAATATCAAGCACACACACACACTTAACCCCGCCCCCCCCCCATCTCCCCCCACCCCACTGACAAAGACTAACGCTCAATAAAACTTCCACCAATCCTCTTATTCCATCAGAAGCGATATTTTGATACGTCGGTAAAATATCTATCTGAATTCTGATTGGTGGATATCAATTTGTCGATATCGAACCTGTGATTAAATTATATCAATGGACGTCAGAGGTTGTTATCGATCATACTGAATCTATAATTACATCGACCTGTGGTTCGTGACTCGGTGTTGTGTAATTATGTATAGTTTGTAAGAAGAAGGAAGTTATTTATGTAGCCTTTATGTATATTATACCGGATTATATAGCAAAGGTTAGATTATAGAAGCAGATGTTATGTTATTCTGATATTTTTATAAACATGGATGATAAATTGATGTTAATTTAGGCTTTAAGCACAGGTAAATGAGGTAAGGAGAAGGTAACATGGACCACAACCCGATAATTAATTACCTTATATACAACTCAAGATCATCATATGAATAAGGAAATAATTTGACGACAAATAATCATCTTAAGAAACGTTTAGAACTCCTCTCCTGTTGACCAATTACAGACGGGTTTTACAAATATGGGGTTGCCCACTGAGCCAGTTTATTCCCACGGGCTGACACTCCCCCAAGACCCCACCAACACTAGCCAAGGACACGAATTCTCGAAGGTTCTTACGATAGACTGTCCTCCTAACTGGGAGGAGTGAAGGCGAAGGACACAAATATGGCGGCTAAAATGGCATCAAAGTTGCCGTGAGACAGTACCGAGGCGAGCTATTAATACCTGTGTCAAGAGAGGAAAAGAAACGAGGGAACCTTTAAGGGAACAGGGACGGGCTGGGTCAGGTGTCAAGGAACACTGCAGAGGAGCAAGAATCAATGCTTGCAAACACAAAGAACAGGCCCCTTGGTGGCCAGAGATAAGAATCACTGCCTTAAGGCACAAAACGAAACCGTTGATGTGTTTCATCGGTAAAGAAGCAAGAATTATTGTTTCTAAGCTCCTTAAACAAGTATTGTTGATTCTCTGGATGGCTAGAAAATAAGAATCCTTGGCTGAAAGCAATATAGCAAGCACTGACGAGTCTGTTGACGTATAGGTACATATATATCACTGCTTGGAAGCACAATATACTGGACATGGCGAGTGTGAAGCAAGAATCACTGCTTTGAAACACCATAAAATAGAATTGCCGAGATTCTGAAAGTCAAATCATGTCTAACCAATGAATGAAAGCACACCAGACAAACTCTTGCATGACAGCAATTATCATCCCCTGGACACACTTTGATATATTAAAAACACATATTATAAACTACTTACAAAAGCGCTGATATGACTGTGGACGGAGTGAAAGTGCAAAGAATCCTAACCTGAATCCCCTTCCTTCTCACTCTCACACAAGCAAATGAGAATCACCCCTTAAAATCCCCTCCCCTACCCCTCCGCACAAGCACAAGAGTATAAGAATCACCCTTTAAAAGCATTTACACAAACACTTTACGTAACTCTCTCTGTGGGAAGCAAGACCCCCTCACACACGGCAGGAAGTTAGAATCGCTGCTTGAGAGCCTCCCTACACAAACGCTAATGGGTGTTTGGCATCAAGGGAGGGCGAATCACAGCTCCCAAGCACCTGACGGAGGAGAGTGATGCGTCTTGGAAGGTTATAGCAGGACTTAGTTTTACTCGACCTGAACTTTAATGCAGGCGGAAGACACTCAGGGAAGCTTAAGGATGATAGGCATGAACCAGTGACATATGTCGTATGGTATAATGATAACAAATATAGAATGATAGTGATAGTCAAGGCCAAATGGTGTATGATTGATGATTTGTATATTATGACAATAATGTATGACGTATGATCCCTAATTGTGAACGATACCAGTTACGTATTACAGAGCGGTAATGGTGGTAAATAATGATAATTGCTTATGACAGGATGATTATTATGATGATAATTATGAGTAAAGACAAAATTAAGTTTGACAGATGGTTAACGATGATGATTGCTAATGACAGGTGATAATTAGTAATCCGTTAATTAGGTAATGATCATTATTTACGTACTGGGATAATTAACGGTGTTTTCAGGTGTGGTGTTTACTTTAAAATAATGAAATGTTGACTTTCCTTAAGAATCAAACGAGTCGGAGACAAATTCGATTATTATTGACAGAACGTGAACACATTTGACAAAACTTTTGTCAAGGAATTCAAGATTAAATACAGACAAACACAAGCAAATAAATAAGAATGCTATATGTACAACTTCAAGAGGAACGAATACTTACCAAGAGGAAGTATGGAGGAGAGGAACAGGAGGACAGTGGCACTCCAGAGAGGCAGCGTCAGGTCAAGTAGAGCCATTCTGGGTGCCAACAAACAGGTAGACCACAAACAAACACACTATCAAGCACCTCCAGCGTCCGTCCACCACATGCGTGCTACACTTCACAGTAATAATCTATACGTCATCATTTTTCAGTTTCTAGCTTCTGAAAATCCACTGGAAAGCCATGTTCCTCTGGGCCTTCTTTTAATTATTATTCCTCACTGATTTAAATGCACTGGGAGAATGATCCGATGATTTTGTATATCCTTCCGCGTGATCGACGACGTCAGCACACCTGTTACAGAGAGAAAACTGCATATGTGGGAGTCGCTGATGATGGTCGAGTCGTGGTGAGCGAGTTGGCGGGTTGTCCAGAGGAGCGAGCGACGGCGGTCCTGCCAGCACGAGCGTGGCGGCAACACTACTGTAGCCTCGCCTCAGGACCCTGGTCTAGGGGGGGTCACCGGGGCGGGGGAAGTGGAGGTTGGGGTGGTGGTGGAAGGGCAACAGGGAGGAGGGGGGGAAGAGGAGGTAGATAGGAGGAAGGTTACCCTATTCCCTTATGTACCCTCCATCACCCCTCCTCCCCCTTCTCCTCCCACAGCTTTTGTTTATACGTAGAAGTTCAATTGTTGTGTGTCGAGGTGTTGCGTTATGTGGTGCTCGTGGTGTGGAGTGGCTAAAGGGTGGAATCATCTCGTTACGTGTCATCTTGACGATTCAATTTGGTTTACAAGAGTGAAGGTATACGAAACATTATGAATCACTGCAATTATTCCATTTCACATTACCTACTGTATTTGTATGTTAAGAAGCGAATAAATTAAATAAACGTTTGAAAATTTCGTCTATCTCTTCTCCTTATTATTCCATTACCCCTTTCTTTCCCTGTTATCTATAAGTTTCTATACACCATAATCCAACCCATAGAAAATTACAAGAAGGATAATAAGTAGATATATATTTACACAGTCCAGTTTCTATTGAGGTAAATAAATCATTAATATTTCGTGAAATGGTATGCTTAGATAATTCGTTATTCGTTGTTATTATGTAGGTACGGATGTTTGGATATTACGATATGTATGGCTTAAGTAGTAGTAGTTGTTGTAGTAGTAGTAGTAGTAGTAGTAGTAGTAGTAGTAGTAACACTACTACCTACACATCTATAACGAAGCATCTAAGGATCAAATCCACCCACCTGGCGGACAAGTCATCCACATCTACTACGGTCGACTACCACGACATTACGACAGTCGACATGTGAGGGGTGGAGTGGTGGTGGGGGATACTATATGTTCTACATATGCGGTGTAATGGTCAGCATGCTCGCCTCGCAAGCGTGCGGACCCGGGTTCGATCCCCGGGCAGGGTGAAACTATCGGCAAGTTTCTTTACGCCATTTGGCTGTCTACCCAGCAGTAATTGGGAACCTGGATGTTAATCGATCTGAGAATTGTGTTCCGGGGTAATGGTTAGCCAGTGTAGTTGGCGAGTTGTCCGGTCTTCTGGGACTAGTCCTTGACACTGGGTCATGCAGCTCGTTAACTTAGGGTGTGGTTGTTGTTTTGGCAACAGCTTCTACACCTTAAACAAATTCACGCCTAGGTGGCCCTTGGACCGGCCAGCCTCGTTGCACGAAGGGCAACCATTATTATTATTATTACATCTACGGTCGACTACACTACATTAGGACAGGTGAGGGGTTGGTGGGGGGGTCAATACGTTGTACATCTACGGTCGACTACACTACATTACGACAGGTGAGGGGTTGTGGTGGGGGCAATACATTCTACACACTTACCATAACATCTACGGTCTAGTGACGTTACTTGACAGCCCACCTCGCGCGCACACCATAACGTTTACGCTCGACTGGGCCAAGGGACGGGAGGTTTGAGTTTCGGTCAACCAGTTGCTCACTCATGTTGCATATTGAGCACCAGGTGGACGCCCCTCACGCCCCCACGAGTTACAGGTACTAGATGGACACTCCTTACGCCCCCACGAGTCACAGATCCACCTACAGGTCGCCAGGTACTCGGTGGACACCCCTTACGCCCCCACGAGTCACAGATCCACCTACAGGTCGCCAGGTATTAGGTGGACACCCCTCACGCCCCCACGAGTCACAGATCCACCCACAGGTCGCCAGGTATTAGGTGGACACCTCACGCCCCCACGAGTCACACAGATCCACCTACACGTCGCCAGGTATTAGGTGGACACCCCTCACGCCCCCATGAGTCACAGGTCCACCTAAAGGTCGCCAGGTACTGGATGTTCGGAGGAGTTACAGGTGTTGAGATCAGGTCATGTGGTCTGAGGAAGGCATAGGGACTTCTTCAGGTCGACAGATTGAAGTTACAAGTGCGACCTGTAGGTCTCTCTCTCTCTCTCTCGTTCTCCCTTTAGGTAGATGGATAGATACATAGCTATGCGTAAGTGTTGGTGGTCCTGAGAGAAAGTAAAAAAAAGAAAACGTAAAGAACATAAAGAGAGAGAGAGAGAGAGAGAGATAAGAGAAAGTAGAGATAGTAAGGTGATGGGAATTATCTCTTAAGTAGGAGAGAGATAGAGTTTAAAAAAAACACCTTTATTCACCTACTTTATTTGATGAACTTTACTTTACTTTGAGATAATAATAATAATAATAATAATAATAATAATAATAATAATAATAATAATAATAATAATAATGATAATAATAATAATAATAATAATAACAACAACAACAACAACAACAACAACAATAACAACAACAACAACAACAACAACAACAACAACAACAACAACAACAACAACACCAACAACAACAACAACAACAACAACAACAACAACAGCACCTGTATTTACCCCACAACATACAACACTAATCCTCACAGTACAGTACACATACATAATCCTATAGACCCACACAGTACAATAAAAACCAATAGAATTATGAAGGTAATACAGTATATACACACAGGTACATACACATGTACAACACAGGTACAACACAGGTACAACACAGGTACAACACAGGTACAACACAGGTACAACACAGGTACAACACAGGTACACACACACAGGTATAACACAGGTACAACACAGGTACAACACAGGTACAACACAGGTCCACACACACAGGTATAACACAGGTACAACACAGGCACACACACACAGGTACACACACACAGGTACACACACACAGGTAGAACACAGGTACAACACAGGCACACACACAAGTACACACACACAGGTATAACACAGGTACAACACAGGCACACACACACACACACACACACAGGTATGCTAACACAGGTACAACACAGGTACACACACACAGGTACACACACACAGGTACACACACACAGGTAGAACACAGGTACAACACAGGTACACACACAAGCACACACACACAGGTATAACACAGGCACAACACAGGTCCACACACGTGTACATACACACAGGGATACATACACAGGTAAAACAGGTACACTACAACACAGTGTACATACACACACACAGGTACAACAGGTGCATACACATACACACACAGGCACACACACACACGCACACACACACACAGGTACAACACAGGTACACCACAACACAGGTACACATACACAAGCACATACACAGGTACAACACAGGTACACACACAGGTACACACACAGGTATAACACAGGGCCAACACAGGACCAACACAGGTCCACACACACAGGTATACAACACAGGCACACACACAGGTACACACACAGGTATAACACAGGTACACACACACAGGTATATACACACAGGTACAACACAGGTATACACAGGTACACACACAGGTACACACACTGGTATACACACAGGTACAACATACAGGTATAGACACAGGTACACACACAGGTACAACACAGGTACACACAGGTACACACACACAGGTACAACACAGGTACACACACAGGTACACACACACAGGTACAACACAGGTACAACACAGGTAAACAACATTGATATTACTACGTCAACACAACATGACTATAACACGTATCATTCCGTAACTGTAGATGTTATTTAAACCCTTGAGTACAATGACTTAATCGCTCCATCACATGGTCATCTTACTCAAGGAAATAGGTCATCGTAATCAAAGGGTTACGTCATCGTACTGAAAGCATTAAGTCATCGTACTGAAAGGATTAAGTCATCGTACTGAAAGGATTAAGTCATCGTACTGAAAGGATTAAGTCATCGTACTGAAAGGGTTAATATGACTGATACTACTACTACTACTACTACTACTACTACTACTACTAATAATAATAATAATAATAATAATAATAATAATAATAATAATAATAATAATAATAATAATAATAATAGTAATACGAGAGAGAGAGAGAGAGAGAGAGAGAGAGAGAGAGAGAGAGAGAGAGAGAGAGAGAGAGAGAGAGAGAGAGAGAGAGAGAGAGAGAGAGAGAGAGAGAGAGAGAGAGAGAGAGAGGATCCTTCAAACTTAATGTCTTGGCTCTTTTAACTCCTATGTACTGTGAGTCGGTCATTATGTACATTTAGGAGTAAAGTCACAGGTGAAGTAATTTGCATACGTGGAGCCCAGAGACATAGACGGTAGATTACAATACTATTTACTGTCATTCACTTCTGTCATCTTCTCCATACACACACACACACACACACTGACAGACACATGTACTGACAGACAGACACGGACGCACTAACACACAGACACAGACGCACTAACAGACAGACACAGACGCACTAACAGACAGACACAGACGCACTAACAGACAGACACAGACGCACTAA
>NW_024750910.1:667500-692500 GCF_018991925.1 Homarus americanus
CCTCTCTCACACCCCTTCCTCTCTCCCACAACCCCTTCCCTCTCTCCCCACAACCCCTTCCCTCTCTCCCCACACAACCCCCTTCCCTCTCTCCTACACAACCCCTTCCCTCTCTCCCACCCAACCCCTTCCCTCTCTACAACCCCTTCCCCTCTCCCCACACAACCCCTTCCCTCTCTTCTACACAACCCCTTCCCTCTCTCCTACACAACCCCTTTCCTCCCTCCACCAGCCCTTCTCCGCTCCCCCCCACCATCTCCCCCAGGGTGGAGTTACATCTTCACATCATTAGCTGTGTCCTGGGGCGCCCCCCCAGCTCGCAGGGGGCATGGGAATCCCCAGGATTAAGTTGAACATCAGTCCGTCTCTTGCGTTTTGCTCCTCTCGCCTGCATGACCGGTTTTTAAGTCCATTAACCAGGGTTTATTTTACGCGTCATGCTGGCACGGTAGAGGCGCTACTGGTCATGCTCCGGAGGCTGCTAAAACAACCCTAAGATTAAGAGATACTGCGCTGGATTGGGAGATGGGTGGAGAATTGAGAAGACGATTCAGTAGTTTGAGAGATGGTGTGGAAAACAATGCAGTGTGAATGGAGAGACAGAGATGCTGTGGGTGGGAGCAGAGTTAGATGATGGTGGTGGTGATGGTGGTGGTGGTGTGTGTGTGTGTGGAATGTGTGTGTGTGAATGTGTGTGTGTGTGTGTGTGTGTGTGTGTGTGTGTGTGTGTGTGTGTGTGTGTGTGTGTGTGTGTGTGTGTGTGTTTTGCGATCACGACACTGGTTCGAACTTCAGTGGTGGATGTGGACGGTACACACCATGGGGTGAGGAGGAGGAGGGAGGAGGAGGAGGAGGAGGATCTGTGGGAGTGTAGGGGACACTAGTAAGCAGTACTGGTGATGGTAGTAGTAGAGGAGGGTACCTGGAGGCAGTAGTACTGGTGATGGTAGTAGTGGAGGAGTACCTGGAGGCACTGGTACTGGTGATGGTAAGTGGAGAGAGGTACCTGGGCAGTGGTACTGGTGACGGTAGCAGTGGAGGAGGTACCTGGAGGCAGTGGTACTGGTGACGGTAGCAGTGGAGGAGGTACCTGGAGGCAGTAGTACTGGTGACTGAGCAGTGGAGGGAGGTACCTGGAGGCAGTACTGGTGATGGTAGCAGTGGAGGGAGGTACCTGGGCACTGGTACTGGTGATGGTAGAAGGGAGGTACCTGGAGGCAGTGGTACTGGTGACGGTAGCAGTGGAGGAGGTACCTGGGCAGTGGTACTGGTGGTGGCAGTGGAGGGAGGTACCTGGAGGCAGTAGTACTGGTGATGGTAGTAGTGGAGGGAGGTACCTGGAGGCAGTGGTACTGGTGACGGTAGCAGTGGAGGGAGGTACCTGGAATTAATGGTACTGGTGATGGTAGTAGTGGAGGGAGGTACCTGGAGGAAAAGTACCATGTATGGCTGTCGGTGGTCACGACTGTGTTGGTAATAACTCACCTGGGTGTTGTGGAGCTGCAGATGGTTACTGTGACGGAAAGGTTTCCTCCTCCTTCTTGGTCGGTGATGCTACAGATGAAGCTTCACTGATAACCTCACGTCGGGTCCTGGAGTTCACAGACAGACACAGACAGCAAGTGATGACGACTTTCCCCAGATATTAAATGACTTAACAGAAATAGACAAACTGAATTGTCTTGGCAATTATGACTGTGTTAGCACCAACTAAAAATTAACATTAACTTTTTATTCATACTAAAAAGCAATAAATTTCCCTTAAATAATCCTGGAAACCGCAATGACTTTGTCGTAAACGTCGCACCTAGAGCTCAACAGAACTAAACAGATTAGAATCTCCTGGCACTTTCAATTGGCTTTGCAACAGACCTCAAACTGAGAGATTAATGGAGTTGGATTAAATGCTTCCGGCAGCATCAGCCAGCTATGCTCGAGTCCTCAGACGTCCACAGATGGTTAGGATTAAAGCTTCACCCAATACTCACAGATGGCAGTGAGACAGAGCTCACCACAGATGGCCACAAATGAAGACATTCTCAACAGCCGCAGATGGCGTAAATGGCGGAGACCTTCCTGGGAAAGCCAACAGCTGGCGCAGATCATCCTGGTTCAACGCTCCAATTCACTTATTATTATCAGAGAGTTGCGTTCAGTCCACCGCAAGGGAAGGCGGGAGGCAGAGGGGGGGGGGGGACACAGACAGACGCTTGAGGACATCCTGGGGAGGTCTTGTAGGTTCTACAGGACTTGGAGGGGATGAAGCGAAGGCAAGACAGATGCTTAAGGAGGTCCCCGAGACGGGTGGAGTCCTGTAGGATTCTGGAGAACTTGAAGGAAGGAAAAACGAAGGAACCAAAAGCTTTACAAACGTTTTGGTCCTTTATGAATACAAATACTAAAAACTTCCTAGTTAGGTATTGTGGGATTTTGGAGATCTTGAAAGAAGGTTAGATTCAAGAAAGAAGGATACAGGTGTCAGAATATTTTTACAATTGGTCTTGTGTAGAAGTTTTATAAAGAGGTATTGAAATATACTGAGGGGATCCTGTATGACCTCACAGACAGACAGACTCAAGATACAAGGGTAAAGGAAAGTTGTGCGGTGGTCATAAGAAAGTATTGGGGATTTTTTTTTTTTTTTTAGGAAATCTTGGAGCGATTTTGTATGATTTTATGTGTCTTAAATGGAATGGTAGTCTCTCAACACACAAGATACAGATCATGGAAAAGTTTTGGGAAGGTATCTTAGGGAAGGTCTAGAGCGTCTTCGGTGTCTGGACGGTAAGGAAGACTTAAGAAACATCGACACGGTGGTAAGAAAACCTATATTGAGGGCCTGAGAAGAAGTCTTTGGAGAGGTTTTCAAGGGCTACTGGAAAGACCCTCGGGAAGTTGAGGGAGACCCTGGCCAAAATTTAGGAGGTCGTCGGGTCGTTTCTAGAGACTTAATGAAGAGTTTTTTTTCACAGGTATTGAGGAACTAGGAAAGAGGAAAAACATCTTGTGAGTAGCGGCAGCCCTCTGAGACAAAGGGCGGCGGGCACAGGACACGTCGTTTCCGGGCCCTCCAGCATACAGGTGTAGTGGCCAGATGACTCATGCAACACCACCCAACCAGTTCCTTTAATACGAATGTACTACAGGTAACACTAACACTCTCACTATCTCAAGACGCTGCACCTCACCTCTCCTCCAATGAGACACAACTTTAGTGCGAAGATACAGTATTTCTGATTAACAACTTTGAACTCTCGAAAATGAAGTTGGAGACTCATTATTATGAACTCTGATGGCAACTCATTGCTATCTCGACGCTGCTGTTGCTGAGGTTGACTGTCTTGCAACTCCGAACAAATTGCTGGCATCACCCCTCGCCCCACCCCCCACCCCCCCCCAGCAACTCTAGTTATCTCGAAGGTAACATCCCTCCCCTCCCCACCCGCTATCTCGAAGATGATTAGCACACCTGGTCTTCTCGTCAAAGCTAACACCTTACCGAAGTTCCTCGTTATATCGAATATGCTGGTGAATGTGTGATCTCGGTATTACGACCACTCTACTAGCAACCTTGATGATGATGATGATGATGATGATGATGACAAAATATGACAATAATGATGATGATTACGATGATACTGGAGTCTCGTTAGAGCGAACATGTTACTGACCTCCCCCAGTCATTATCTCCCCACGATGCTGTTGTTGTGAGAAGTACTGTTACCAAGGCGTTTTTGTCTCCCCATGAGTAATGTCTCGCGTCCCGTTCTCCCCTTCCTCTCCCCCTATCTACCCACTTCCCTTCTCTTCACCCTGTCCCTCCACCCACCCAATCCTCCTCTATTCTCCCCCTTCTTTTCCTCTCCCTCCATACTCTCACCCCCTACCATCCAACTCCTTTCTACCCTCTCCCTCCTTTTCCTTCGTCCTTCCTCTCCCCTTCCCCTCTCCTTCCAGCTGGCCTCCTAGATGTGACCTACAGCTGGTCGTTTCCTCTTTCCCTCGCAGCTGGTCCGGGCACCTTTCCCCTTCCTTCTCATTGCCTTCCCTTCCTTCCCAGCTGGTTCTCTCCCTCTGTCTTAACATTTCCCAGGTGGATCCTTCTCTCTTTCTCTCCATCTGTTTTGCTGCCTGTTTGAGTCATTCATTCTTATTCCTAACTTCCTCCATCAAGCTCATTCTTTTGTCACCCCTAAGCTTACTCCTGCCTCCCTCCCTCCCTCTCCTCCCTCAAACTTACCCCTTTCTCTCTCCCTCAAGCTTACCCTTGCCTCCCCTCAGTATGACTCCCTTTGCTTGGGTACGGCACTAAATCATGCCTCTGGCGGCGAAGTTGGCTAATTTTCCAAGCCATGGCGAGATGGATCACGCCAGTAACTCGCCAACCGCGCCCATCATGATCACATCCTGAGCAATTTGTCGGACAAGAATGACTCAATGAATAGACTGATGGGTCAACGGGTATATATATATATATATATATATATATATATATATATATATATATATATATATATATATATATATATATATATATATAAATATATATATATATATATATATATACAGTATAGAGAGAGAGAGAGAGAGAGAGCATCTCAACTATCCTAGGTACGCCTGGATATGACCTGGATATAGAGAGGCCATAAACAGGTTGTATTCTATGGGTAATAACCTTCAAAATGATTCCTTAACTGCGAATGCAAAATATGGAGAACATTAATAAATTAGTAGATAAATATAAGTGTGATAAAACGATGTAAATAAACGATTGCATGGAAGTATAGATGAATGAATATGTATACAAAGCCAAGGGATTTTTCCAAGCGATCTTCAGTTGTTTTGTTTCTCTCGTGTTGAAATGATTGTACTTATTCATTTTATGATGCTACACCTGTACACTTAAACTCTACACCTGTACACTTTATGATGCTATACCTGTACACTTAAACTCTACACCTGTACACTTTATGATGCTACACCTGTACCCTTTATGATGCTACACCTGTACCCTTTATAATGCTACGCCTGCACACTTCAAGATGCTACACCTGTACAATTCGAATCTACACCTGCACACTAAAACTCTACACCTGTACACTTACACTACACCTACACTTTATGATGCTACACCTGTACCCTTTATGATATACACCTGTACCCTTTATAATACTAACCTGCACACTTCAAGATGCTACACCTGTACAATTCATCTACACCTGCACACTAAAACTCTACACCTGTACAACACATCTCAGGTATAAGATCGCAGTATGTTTACCTTTGGCTGTGGTTGTTGGTGGCCCACACACCTGTACCTGATAGTGTCTGAGAGGTGATTATTGATTCTCTCTCTCTCTCTATCTCTCTCCCTTCTGTGTCTGTCTCTCTCTCCCTGCTACTCTCTCTCTCTCTCTCTCTCTCTCTCTCTCTCTCTCTCTCTCTCTCTCTCTCTCTCTCTCCCTCCATCTCTCTCTCCTCCCACCACCTCACTCCAGTCACTTTAAGTGTCAGCCAGCGACTATGATTGGCGCTCTAGAGGTCACACTCAAGCGCTTATTACCTTGATAATGACCCTTAAGTGGCTTGAGGTGTCAGTCCGCCTTTCATGACACATATAAAGGCGCCGTGGTTAGGTGGGCAGTGATTGGCTGTTTTCGCACTGACAAGACCATGGTTCGACCCTCACCTTCAGACAGAGAGGGGACTTTAAGCTTATCGTGTGTGTGTGTGTGTGTGTGTGTGTGTGTGTGTGTGTGTGTGTGTGTGTGTGTGTGTGTGTGTGTGTGTGTGTGTGCGTGCGTGTGTCTTACGAAATAGCTTATGTCTTCCCCCCTCTCCCCCCTTACTCTTTCTCACACATCTTTTCTTTCCCTCACTCATTCTTTCCCTCTGACGTATTTCTCTCTTTTTTTATCCCTCCCCTTCTCTCTCGCTTACACCATTTCTCCATCACTACTTCTCTCTCTCTCTCTCTCTCTCTCTCTCTCTCTCTCGTCTCACACGCCAAACGTCACCTGCCAATTTTCCTCAAGTTGAACTAACAATATCTCTGGCCCAGTCCTTTCTCACTATTTCAGACTTTTAATGTTCTTCCTCTTCCTCCTACTTCTTCTCCTCCTCCTTCTATCACTCAACGACACTCGTCTCTCTCCTTCTCTCCATAGAATCTGTCGCCTTTTATCTATTTTCAAAGGGAAATTAACACTAACTTAACCTAGGCTACTCTAAGCTATCCACGCCTTGGCTAATTTAGGGAAACTTTAGTTATGATAAGTTAATAAAAGATATACTGTTCTTATGAGTTAAAACACTAATTAAGAGTTAATCCTTTTGAGTGTTAAAATCGATTGTTATTCAAGGTTTAATGGTGTTGTTATCTTTATGTCGTATCGTACACACACACACACACACACACACACACACACACACACACACACACACACACACACACACACACACACACACACACACACACACACACACACACACACACACACACACACACACACACACACACACACACACACACACACACACACACATATGTATACACTGTTGATGTATTTAAATTTATACTTTATTACT
This sequence comes from Homarus americanus, assembly GCF_018991925.1. Lineage (NCBI taxonomy): Eukaryota > Metazoa > Arthropoda > Malacostraca > Decapoda > Nephropidae > Homarus > Homarus americanus. Next base: position 674,089 of record NW_024750910.1, read on the forward strand.
GTATATAATAATATCAAAATATTTATGACCATTTAAGTAATAATTAACCAAAAACACATCAAATAAACACTGTAAAATATCGCCAGCACGACACGAGACTCTTTTATAACAATTATTGTCCGCTACTTAAAATTATTTTTATTAAAGCAGATAAATCCCTTTACCATGAGTGGCTTATACTGAGATCTGGGAGGGGTGGCGTAGGGGCTGGTGGTGCAGAGGTAGGGTGGTGGTGCAGGTAGGGTGGTGCAGGGGGGTGCACAGGTAGGGGTGGTGGTGCACAGGTGGGGTGGTGTGCAGGGTAGGGGTGGTGGTGCAGGGGGGAGGGGGTGGTGGTGCTGGGTAGGGGTGTGTGGTGCACGGGTGAGGGGTGGTGGTGTGGGGGAGTGGGGGAGGAGGGCGGAGTAGTAGGTGATGGTAAGGTTGGAAGGTGGTGCAGAAGTAAGAGGTGGTGGTACGTGGGTAGGGGTGGTGGTGGGGGTTGGGGGTGAGTGGTGCAGGGGTGGGGGGAATGGGGGTGCAAGGGTAGAGGTGATGCGGGGTAGGGGAGCAGGTGCAAGAGGTAGGGAAAGAGGTAATGCGAGGGTAGGGGGGAGGATGTGGTACAGGGGAAGGATAGGGGTGTGGTACGGGCCCTCTGAGAGTTCGCATAAGCTCGATGTCAACATTTTTTTTTATTGGAATTATGACAACTTAACTATATTTAATCTAAGAGGGAGCAAAAAAAATTTCGTTTTCACTGAGTTACAATTAATTACGTCAGTTTATCCCTCAACTTACAATGTGGAAAAGCATTTAATTTTCTCACTTGATAGGAGCGGTCACTCTAGAATCTACTTACCTGGAGAGAGAATACCATAGGAACGGCTGAGCACTGTGATCATGAAATATTAGACCAGACAAACATACGTCCACCATCTGTTATACCAGTAGTTTCGATCCTTTCACGGTGAGAGAATAAAGGTGTCGTCTTGGTGTCAAAGCGATACTGTTTTGGGAACCTTTGTGTGTGTGCGTGTGTGTGTGTGTGTTAACGATGGGTGAACGACCATAAAAATCTGTATCATGAAAACTTTGAACCTTAACCTTTTCTATGAGTTCAGGGGTTCACAGGTTCACAGATGTTATAACACGCCTTTATTATGCACACACACACACACACACACACAGTATCGTGCCAACTTTGAACCTGTCTATGACTGCTTCATGTAAAAGTTAGGCCAGACAAACGTTCAATCACCATCTACACCCAGTGACTCTCACATTAAGAACATAAAGACAACATGTTTGTTTTAATATTAATGTAAAGCATAACAGCGATCCTATTACGACATAAACAATGACATTAGAGGAATGATTTAAAATGTAATTACATATATATATTTACATTAATTACACCGATTGGGAGAGGCTATAGTTGTTGTGCCGAATATTCAGTATTAATAAAAGGTAATGGTAGTAACAAACGAGGTATAATTAATGTTATTTGACCTTGGTGGCGTGATCAATATGACCCTCTTCCACTAGGGTCTTCATGTTTACCTGTGTAATGAAGATTACAGGTGAGGTGTACGAGTGTGTGTGTTGTTGAGTATTCATAAGGCTACAAGGATTTGAATGTCTTTTATGTGTTGCAGGGGCGGACCCAGGTGGGGTTCCTGGGAGTCCGGACCCCACTTTTCATCAGAAAATTCCATTACCTTTTATTTAATGCAGCATTGTACTCAGGCTTCAATATGGCCTTAAAATGCCCACGATATTGGCCAGATTAAAAAAAATCGGTGGGGGGGGGGCTGTCCCATCTGGGTGGTTAGGTTAGGTTAGGTTATGTTAGGGTAACAATTATTTTACTTTTGCTTCCAGTGGTTTGTTGATCTAATATATTTCTGGTCCCTTGTATCACCACATTTTCATTTACAAGATCCATGAAGTATATTTAAATCCTCGGCAATTAAAATATTGAATTTTTTCTTGCAAATTTAACCTTTTGTCATTCCCACATCTGTTTTTCTGATACAAGTCTCGGCTACGATAATCATACCAAGTGTTACGATTTTTCATGAATGACACAAGTGGATTTTCGAACGTCACTTTCACACGATTACAATAAGGAATTCACAAACACTCAAAATTCAATCATATGCTCTAATAATACTTAAAAAACAATAACACAGAAGAGGCTGACAATCTTATACATAGCAAAAAATATAAAATAAACTTATCTGATTTGTACTTATGTGTATAATTCGCCACTACTCTCTAAATCCTGGGGCGAGAGTGAGTGTATGGTGTTAGGGTGTACAGTCCATACTCCTCTCCGCCACTCACGTCCTCCTCTCCCCGGGCGTCTACTGGCGGACCAATACCGACCAAGTCCGATCCCCCACCAATCAGAAAACAGTTTATCATGACAGGAAACTTACATATACAGTTCCCAAATAAAATAACAAATACGATAATTAGTGAAAACCAGTAGTAGTACAGAGGGTCTTGTGACGTGTACAGATTGATCAATGATTCCCAGCATGGCTTCACAAGTGGACGTTCTTGCCTAACTAATCTATTAACATTCTTTTCATCAGTTTTCGAATCGGTGGACGAGGGGCACAATTATGATGTGGTATATCTCGACTTTAGCAAAGCCTTCGACAGAGTCCCCCACGAAAGACTAATTAGAAAGGTAGAAGCTCATGGCATCAGGTGACATCCTAAATGGATTGGGGCGTGTGGTTACAGGACGGAAACAGCGGTGAGCATTAACGGCACTAAGTCCCATTAGACAACGTCACAGTGGAGTTCCCCAAGAGCTCAGTACTTGGACCATTAGTATTTATTATATACATAAACGACATAGATATCGGCATAGACAGCAACATAAGTAAATTTGCTGATGACACTAAAATAGGACGTGTTATTAAATCTGACGAGGACTCAGCAAAACTACAGGAAGATCTAAGCAAATTTTTCGAATGGTCTGAAAAATGGCAGATGAAATTCAACGTGGACAAATGTAAAGTACTCAGTATAGGAGATGTAAACGGAAACCAGATACCAGATGAACAACGATGCCATAGAGAAATCCGACTGCGAGAGAGATTTAGGAGTAATGATAAGTAGGAACCTTAAGCCAAGTAAACAATGTGTTTTTGCTCGTAACAAGGCTAATAAAGTACTTGGGTTCATACAAAGGAGTGTTAGTTATAAGACTAGCGAGGTCATCCTAAAACTGTATCTTGTGCTTGTGAGACCACACCTGGATTACGCAGTTCAGTTCTGGTCACCTTATTACAGAATGGATATAGAATTCTTGGAAAGAATTCAGAGGAGAATGACAAGACTAATCCCGGGCATTAGGAACCTTGAATATAGAGACAGGTTAAAGCATCTTAATTTGCACTCCCTCGAGAGACGTAAAGCGAGGGGCGACCTGATAGAGGTGTATAAGTGGAAGGCAGGGCTAAACAAAGGGGACATTACAAAGGTACTCAAACTATCCAACCAGGAGCGAACTCGTAACAATGGTTTTAAATTAGACAAATTTAGATTTAGGTGTAGCTGCAAACACTGGGTTTGGAAACAGAGTAGTGGATGAATGGAACAAGTTACCAAATATCATCATTAACTCGAATACGCTGAATTGCTTCAAACATAGGTTGGATGCTCATATGAGCAATAGGGGTTGGGTGTAAACGGGACTGCCGAGTATGGGCCAATAAGCCCGCTGCAGTTTCCTCCATTCTTATGTTCTTATGTTCTTATGGCTGATTTCCTGACGTAGACACTTCATAACAGAAAATAGGATACAGTTTATATAATTTTAGAATAATTTCTATTAAATTTAATTATTATTAGATTATCATAATTAAATGTTGTATATAAACCTGAATCATCAACTCGAAATGCCATCAGGTGTAATTAATTTCCTCTATATAAAGATTACCAACAGAATCATTTAACCGTATCATCCGGGCCTTCCCCTCGCCCGTACAAGTGTCCTAATGGCGGCAGATTTCTACAATTTTGACAAACGAATGGGATTTCCATAGATAGACGGACCCCTGGACGCGAGAATTCTAATCCCACAATTACTGAAAATGGCCTCCATAAATCTGGCTTCTGAATCACAATAGGGTAAAAAAATTATTAATCGTTTCCTCTAACATAGACAGACACACACATGGTTGTAGGGGACTGGATCTTTGTGTCGGAGATGAGAGCCAATCATAGAAGGGATTGCAAAGTGAGCTGGAAACTGATTGGTAAATCGTAGATAGTGAAGTGACTCTGGGGTTGTTTTCTGAAAGGGGTTCGGGAAGCCTTCATTTGTGTTATAATGTATCTTAATTTCGATTCTCTCTCTCTCTCTCTCTCTCTCTCTCTCTCTCTCCTAATGACTGCTGTGTATAAGGGTTAAAATGGAGTGAGGGGAGGGGGGGATATTCTTCGTTTATTAAATAGTTCAGTTAATTTTTTTATCTTTTATGTTAATGAGGAATAATAGGTGTGTGAGTTTGTTCATTCATAGATATGGGTCTCCTGTCAACTACCTCACCTCACCTCACCTGACCTAGCCTCACCTGACCTGACCTAGCCTCACCTCACCAGGCGGGACGTGGGAGTAAGACAAGTTCATCATGGTTAATTTACATATCAGTTAATTGTTTTCTTTTTTCCACATTATTTATTTTTTCAATTTTCTATCTTTCTTTATATAACTTTGTAAACACATTATACTAAGATTATATTCAATACCTATAATCACGTCAGGTTTACTGCGACGCAATACAGGTGTCGCTAAAATTACTTAATGAGTCATGACCTCATTTTTCCCTCTCATCACCCAGAGAATATTGTTCTACAGGTGTAAAAAATAATAATAATAATAATAATTAACGGTTTATTGAAAGAGCTTGGCAGCCAGAAGGCTGTGTGTGTGTGTGTGTGTGTGTGTGTGTGTGTGTGTGTGTGTGTGTGTGTGTGTGTGTGTGTGTGTGTGTGTGTGTGTGTGTGTGTGTGTGTAAGCAAAAGGTGTGTGTGTGTGTGTGTGTGTGTGTGTGTGTGTGTGTGTGTGTGTGTGTGTGTGTTGTGTGTGTGTGTGTGTGTGTGTGTGTGTGTGTGTGTGTGTGTGTGTGTGTGTGTGTGTGTGTGTTTTGGTAATATTATCAAACTTAAACTCCCACACTTCCTTATATACATACAGTATACACAGAAACATACAAAATATCAACATACGTCAATATATATATATATATATATATATATATATATATATATATATATATATATATATATATATATATATATATATATATATATATATATATATATATTAAAATGAGTTCCAAGAAAAAAAGTAATAAGCTATTCCCAAATTTCAATCATTTTGTATCAGCCTGTTTTTTTGCATTCCTCTTTTCATAAGAACATAAGAAAATAAGTAGTCTGCAATAGGCCGGTTGGCCTGTGCATGGCAGCTCCTGTCGAGAGTTACTCCCACTCTCTATCATCCATGAATCTATCTAGCCTCCTTTTGAAACTTTCCAGCGTTCCAGCACTTACTACAAAGTTGCTAAGCTTATTCCACTCGTCTACCACCCTAATTGTGAACCAGTTCCTTCCTATCTCCCTCCTAAACCTAAACTTATCCAACTTAAATCCGTTGCTACGAGTCCTATCCTGCTCGGATATTATAAGAACTTTATCTATATCTCCTTTATTGAGTCTTTTCACCCACTTATATACTTCAATCATATCTCCCCGTACTCTTCGTCTTTCTAGGGAATGCAAGTTTAGTTTCTTTAATCTATCTTGATATGGAAGGTTTCTAAATCCCGGAATCATTTTCGTCATTCTTCGCTGCACCGACTCTAGTGAATTGATATCCATTTATAATAAGGGCACCAGAACTGAACAGCATAATCGAGGTGCGGCCTGACTAGCGCAAGATATAGTTGCAATAACACCTCTGTACTCCTATTACTTACACTTCTAGATATAAAACCTAATACTTTGTTTGTCTTATTTCGAACATTAACGCACTGTTTTCTAGGCCGTAGGTTCGGGCTTACAAGTACCCCTAAGTCTCTTTCACAAGTCGACTTCTCTAGGTTGATGTTGTTAAAGCTGTATACATTGACAGTATTTGCTCTTCCAATATTAAGTACGCTGCACTTGCTGGTGTTGAATATCATTTGCCATTTTTCTGACCACTCCTACAGTATATTTAAATCCTCCTGTAGTGCATTTGCATCCTGACTTGAATTAAATCTGCCGCCCTATTTTGGTGTCATCCACAAACTTGCTTATGTCACTGCTTATCCCAGTATCTAGATCGTTTATGATCGTTATTACAGAATCCTTGAAGACCTTATTTGCCCAACGACTAGCGAGAAATTGTCAGTGCTCAAAGGTACAAATTCTAAGGAAGAAATATTGTGGTGAATCTTATTATGTTTCTCCGAGGAATGTGTAGTAGAATGAGAGAGAGAGAGAGAGAGAGAGAGAGAGAGAGAGAGAGAGAGAGAGAGAGAGAGAGAGAGAGAGAGAGAGAGAGAGAGAGAGAGAGAGAGAGAGAGAAAGAGAGAGAGAGAGAGAGAGAGAGAGAGGAGAGAGAGAGAGAGAGAGAGAGAGAGAGAGAGAGTATGTGTGTGTGTGTGTGTGTTGAAGGCTCAAACAGGCATACACAGAGGAGAGGAAATATCAAAGGATAGGGGGAACAGAAAGATACAGAAGGATAGACTAACGTTACAGACAGACAGACAAATATTATTAAATAATTTCACATCGATAAACAGATAAAAAAAAATAATGTATTTGTTTTCCATGGTGTTCGACGAGACAGGTGATAAAGGTATACATTTTTTTTACTATGATGTACAATAATCCATGATCTGCCTCGTCCTGGAAATATTTATTTTTTTCTCTCCATAAGACTCATATATCACGTTAGTATCGTGTTGATTCTTAGTGCAGGGGAAAGTTTGTTCAAAGTTTGTCCTTTTTTTTCCTTTCGTAAAACTCAATGTTGTCAAGTTGAGTCTCGTTGCGGGAGGAAGTTTTAATATTTTTTCTTACATTTTAATATTTGATTTTATGTAGTAAAGAGAAAGTATCGGTAATTTAGTTTTTCTTGTTTTCACTTTTGTAGAATTTCAATGTTTCTCACTCGAAAGTATTAAATTGATATTCATTTATGGAGAAAGTTTTAATATTTTCGTTAATTTTAACCTTTCATGAAATGCAGATATAATTCACAAACTAAGTCATCCGGCTGATTTTTGCGACAGGAAGGTATATAAACGTTTCTTAAATTCCTTAATATTTTTTGTCGTTACATACAACTATAACTGCTACACAAAATGACGAGATCAATTTTTAATAAAAGTTTTGATTTTCTCTCGTGAAACAGAAATATCAAGTGACAGAAAGTTGTAAGAGTTTTCGTATTTTTCTCTTCATATCCAAACACTTCCTGATCCACTTCCCACTGATGGTTTGATAACTCAGAAGTAGCAGAAAAACGTCCCAGCACAGTAAAACTGCGTCAGAAGCTCCACTCCACCAATTACCAACTTAATTGATAACCACGAAATAATTCCAGGGTCATAAATGCGGATTCTCAGGCGAGGTTTTTCAGATGAAAGGCGATCATGATATTTTTGTGTCGCTCAAGGCAATTATATACAAGAGATATCGGTGACCTGTAAAAGCACTGGAGTTCTCTTTCTCTCTTTCTTTCATTTCTCCTGCCTCTAATGTTTGCTATTATTTCTCTTCATATCTCGTCCATTACTGCGGGAATTCGCCAGGAAATAAGTATCGGAGATAATATTTCCATCTCACTGCAGCTATTTCCGTTATTATTAAAACAAACTTGACTCCAACAGAGGGTGATGATCCGGATGTGTGTTTGAGAAGCAGCTGTAAAATCTCGTATTTATCACCTGACAGATACAGGTAGATGCAGCATCATCAACAAGAGGAGGTGGGCGGATGGTGAGGGAGATATACTTCTAGTTCAAACGGATATATTGTACACACACACATATACATATATATATATATATATATATATATATATATATATATATATATATATATATATATATATATATATATATATATATATATATATATATATATATATATATATATAGATAAAACATATCTTGGGAACGGCAGAAAAATTTCCCTGCTTGTTTTCGTTCCCATAAATAGAAAAAAGTCAGCACCTCACCTGGAATAAACCGTAATTAATCCTCAGCTTAATCGGCAAGTAATATCTTTAACCTCAGCAGGCGACTCACCTCAATGGTTTCATCTCAGTGAAAAATTAACTTCGTCATTACGATTTTTATTAAAAAATAATCATTTATTGGAAATATGAAGCACCTCGCAGCTGCACCACCTTTTGAATTGAAATTTTTTTTTTGAATTGAAACATTTTATTTAGCCAGAAAACACAGATACAGAGTGGATAATAAGAACAATATTAACATGGCTGAGCCAGTTGAGAACCTGAGCTCTCTGAGGCACCTGATATATACTATACATTTATCTCAAGGAAGTATTATGTAACATTTAGTGTCATCTGGAATATTACAATAGCATGGTGGTAATAAGTACATCTCATAATGTTACCACGGTTATCACTTCAATATTTATTTATTTTATTATTTTTTATTTTTATTTGTTTATTCATTTATTTATTTATACATACATATACACATACATATACATATACTTCATTTTTAGTCCATATAACCTAACCTAACCTAACCTAACCCAACCTAAAATTTGGTTTTTATTTTGAAATGACGATACAAGTAGATGATAAAAAATATTTTCATATTACTGTTGACTGAAGAAGAATCTAATATTTTTTATTGTTATATGAATCTCGCGCGTCAACGTTTTAATTTTTAGTTGCCTTTAGGATACAAGCTAGGTAGAAAAGTGTTCAACTACACAACTCATAAACCTGACAAAAATAGAAAATAAATAAAAATAATATACTGTCATTGTTTACCAAGAATTACTTTACCAATTCTCTCAGATCATGGAAGGAAAGTACAGTAATACTTATGCTCTCTATGTATTATTACAGTGGGAGTCTTGCATGTTTTAGGTACCTGTTAAAGCATTCCACCTGAACCCCACACGCCAACCTGCTCCCATTCAGCCCCCGCTTCAGGGCCTGGCTATGATATACAGGTAACAGGGATGATTAATCTAAGAAGGATAACTAAATCTTTTATGGTGGTTCGCGTCCCCTTGCTCAAGTTTGTAAATGAGTCTGGCGGGTAATTTAACGGGTGAGGCGTAATGGTGTAATCAGGAGGAGGAGCAGGTGAGGTATGAGGCGAGGTGTGAAGTGAGGTGAGGAGAGGTGTGAGGTGGGGTGGGAGGTGAGGTGAAGTGGGAAGTGAGGTGAAGTGGGGGTGTGAGGTGTGAGAGATGAGTTGTGAGGTTAAGTGTGAGGGGTGAGAAGTGAGGTGAGGTGAAGTGGGAGGTGAGGTGAGGTGAGGTGTGAGATGAGAGGTGATAGCTTCTGATAAACCCTCGGGAAGCTGTTGGGGGATACGAAGCGCCTCTCTCTGTGTCTGTCTGTCTGTCTGTCTGTCTGTGTAAGATGCTGGAGATAATCATAGTGTGCGTGTGTGTGTGTGTGTGTGTGAGTGTGTGTGTGTAAAGCAAAACACACACACACACACACGCACACACAGACAGACACACACACACACACACATATATATATATATATACACACCCAAAGCCTTGCCACTGTCTACCTTTAGGAAAATAATTGACACACACATCAGCTCGTAAAGGTAAATACTCCATTATACATTTATTTAAGACCAAGACGCGGGAGATAAAATATTCTCACCATAAGTAATTAACATAGAGGGAGAAATAACCACTAATGTGATCTTAATGATACTCCAGGTATAAGCCCAGCCATTAATTACATGATCTTTAATTTGTGGTGTTTAAAGAGACTAACAGAGACTATCCTTTCTCTTCATCTCTCTCTCTCTCTCTCTCTCTCTCTCTCTCTTCTTTCATCCCTTCCATCTCCAATCTCTTTCTCTCTCCAGTTTCCACTCCACTCTTTCTTTTCTCTCTCCTTTTCTCCATCTACCTCATCTTTCCTGCTCTCTCTCTCTCTTCTCTTCTCTCTCTCTCTCTCTCTCTCTCTCTCTCTCTCTCTCTCTCATTTCTCCATTTACCACCTCTCCTCTTTTTTTCTCCCCCCACTCCTCTCTTCTTCACTTGCCAGGGGTCTTATCGGTCAGTTAAGTGAGGTAGAGTTGACGTTTGTGTTGGCGGGTCTCGTGTTTGTTCCACCTCTGAGTGTTTGTTTGTCCTGTTCCTTGTTTATGTTGATGGTGGAGGGGGGTGGCGGATATGTGGAGAGAGAGAGAGAGAGAGAGAGAGAGAGAGAGAGAGAGAGAGAGACATCGTTTTAGAGAAAGATGGATTTTATGCTAAGCTTTCTTCATTCCTTAAGTTTCACAACATTCTATTAGAAGAAGAAGAAGAAGAATAACAACATACAATAACAAAGAAAACAACAACATTCAATAACAACGAAAACTACACGATACAAATAATAAAAAAATCTACCCCCTATATATTCCCGTAAATTTACCAAACACACGAACAACAGACCAGTGAAGTTAAAAGCTACAATTACACAAAAGAGGACAAACAAAAAACAAGGATATTATGTACCGTACAGGAACAAAAACACATACTTGTCCTGGAAGACTCATGGTTATTACGACAAAAAACAGAGACACACAGACAGACAGAAGAAAAGAGAGAGACAGACAGACAGACAGACAGATAGACAGACATAGAAAAAGAGAGAGAGAGAGAGAGAGAGAGAGAGAGAGAGAGAGAGAGAGAGAGAGAGAGAGAGAGAGAGAGAGAGAGAGAGAGGAGGAAAAAAAAAGAGAGAGAATGCAAGCAAAAGATTTTATAAATACAAATGTGACAAAAAACGACCATAAACGACCAGGTATCGACCAGACCACAACCAGAGACGACTTCACCTCTACCAGACTACGACCAGACTACAACCACACCACAACCCGAAAAACCAATGTGGCAGCCTGGAGGACAGTAGAGACCATTAGGTGTAGCAAGAAGCGTCACCCCGGGGCAGGTAGGTGACGGAGCTACGACTGTGACTAAGACAAAAAAAACAAAAAACAGCAACAACAGCTGACTGATGCAGCAGTAATGACGGCTCTAGAGGTGGTGGGGGGGGGGGTGAAGGAGGGAGGGTGGATGGGGTGGGGGGAAGGAGGGAGGAAGGGAAGGGGAGAGACAGAGGGAGGAAATGGGAAAGGAGAAGATGGATACGAATATAGAGGAGAAATGGTACAAGGAGAGTTTAATGGGATGGAAGGAAATAAAGAGGGAGAAATTAAAGGGAGGGAAGGAGTGATTCAAGGAGGATATGATGGGAAGAAGAGATGGATTACTGTAGTCCACCCGGGCACAGGTCAATGACCCACATCAGGGCCCGGGGGCGATAATAATAATAATAATAATAATAATAATAATAATAATAATAATAATAATAATAATAATAATAATAATAATAATAATAATAATAATAATAATAATAATAATAATAATAATAATAATAATAGTAAGTAATAATAATAATAATAATAATAATAATAATAATAATAATAATAATAATAATAATAATAATAATAAATAAATAATAATAATAATAATAATAATAATAATAATAATAATAATAATAATAATAATAATAATAATAATAATAATAATAATAATATTAATAATAATAATAATAATAATAATAATAATAATAATAATTTCCCAGTAATAGAACAAATAACATTAACAATAACAAACACACATCAACATCCACAAGTACCTATCACTCGTTTCTACATGCAATTACAGATACCAGTGGGGACCGGTGGTAGAAGCGGTGCCGTTCTTGCCTCGCAAGCAAGATGTCACGGGTTCGATTCCCGGGCCGGTGGAAGTTGTTTGGACTTACTTCCTAGCCCCCATTAGTCCCTGTTCACCTAGCAGTAAAGTAGGTACCTGTTGTAAGTCGAAAGTTGCGAATTCGTATTCAGGGAGTTGTTGGAGCTTCCAATAACTTGATGACATAAACCCTGTTGAGCGCTGTAAACGCTTCTGCGCTTCACCTTACACAAGGATGTAGGGGGGTGCCCAATAAAAAAAAAATGCAATTACCACTACCAATCACCATCACTTACCACCATTAACAACCACAAGCGCCTACCAAGATCATCAGTGGCTACCAACATACTTCACCACCACCATTAGCCACAACCAGCAATCATTACAAACATATCAACCAACAACCACTACCGCAACAACCAACACCATCACATAATCACCACAACTTCCAACTGCCACCACAATCATCAACTGACCACAGTCACCAAAACTACCAATCAGGAACCAACACCACATTCATCAACCACTACTACTTCCACTACCACAACAACCATCAACTACCACCATCAACAACCAACATCAACCACCACCAAAATCACAGCTGCGGGAGCACCATGCGACGTGTGCAAGTGTGGGGTGAGAGAGAGAGAGAGAGAGAGAGGGGGGGGGGGCAGGGGGAGAGGAGTCGTGTGCAGAGGAGGGATGCAATGGGGAGGAGGAGTAGGAAGAGGAGGTCGGAGAGGTTGAGGAAGAGGGGAGGGTATTGATGAAGGAGGAAGAGGAGGAGAGTGAGATAGGGGAGGAGGAGGAGATATGGGAGGAGGATAAGGAGGAGGATTGGACGTACTGGAAGGAGATAGAGAACTAAGAGAAGGAGGAGAAGGTGGAAGAGAAAGAGATAGAGGGAAAAAAGGAAGAGAAGGGAGAAAAGATTATTGTAGATGGAAGGTAGGAGAGAATTGGCGAACGTTGAAACATAGAAGGGAAGGAGAAAGAGAAAGAAGGAAAGGAAGGAAGGGAAGAGAAGGGGAGGACAAAAGAGAAGAAGAAGGGAGTCAGTCATGTGAGAAAAGAGGAAGACGAGAGAAAAGAAGGAGAGGGAAAGATAAAGGAAAGACAATAGAGTGCAGGAAGATGATTGAGAATAAGGAAAAAGATGACGCGAGAGGAGAATAGAGAGGATGAAGGGGAAGGATGAAAACAATGGGAAGAGTAGAATAGGAAAAATGGAGAGAGATAATAATAATAATAGCAATAACAGTGGAGATGGGAAGAGGGATGACGCAAACGTGAGAGGGTGGATAGAGGGAGTGAGGGGGGGAGAAGACTGAGAGTGTGAGGAGGCGAGGATGAGAGAGAAGTTTGAGAGAGTGAGGGGGAGGTAAAGAGGGAGGAAGGAGAAAGGGGAGAAGATTGAAAGAGTGAGGAGAGAGGAGTCAGGGGAAGAGGTAGGGAGGAGGGAGGGTGTCCAAGCAGGCCCCAGAGGGTTAGAACCTCGGCCTCAAGTCTCAAAGACAAGTTCTGGGAGGGCAACATCCGCCAGAACATCCTTTAGGCCAGGGGTGGGGGGGGCAGTACTGGAGAAGGAGGAGGTGGTGGAGGATGAATGACAAGGTGGCGGTGGAGTGGAGGAGGTATAGGATGGTACGCAGGATATTTGGAGTGATTGGTTGGGATGATGACTGTGGTGATGCTAGTGGTGGTAGTTGTGGTTACTTATTAAATATACACAGTAATTATCAACTACTACTACTACTACTACTACTACTACAACAAGCATAAACCCCAACTACCACCAGCATCATCATCACCACTACCATACCAACAACCACGATCGCTCCCACACCACCACCACCACCACCACCTACCACGAATACTTGCATCTCCTCTTTCACCTCTCTCCCCCAATTCTACTACGACCCCACCACCACCACCATTCCCCCCAGCACATACAAACTCTCCCTCCTCCCTCCCTCCCTCTACCCACCCCCTTATGCCCCGTCTGTATACAAGTCAAGTGTCTCACCACCCCCCCTTTCCCTCCTCCCCCTTTCCCCTCCACCCCCGCCCTCTTCTCCAACCTACTCATAATAATCTAAAGCATATCACTATAAACTAAACTTCCTGTATCACTATCATCTTCATTATCATCACTATCATCTTTATCACTCTCTTCACTTCTCTTTTAATTATTATTGTCATTTCCTTCTTCATCATCTTTCTTCATTAACATTGTGATTATCTACTCTCTTCCTCCTTCTCTTCTCTTTATTGTTTGTTATTATCACCCTCTCCACCATCATCATCATCATCATCATCATCATCATCATCATCATCATCATTTTATTTCTCCTTTTCTACATTTCTTAACGTATTTATGACTTCCACAGTCTTCATTAATTAAACCGGAGGAAAGGAGAGCCCAAACTTATGGCGTGGGAAGCGAATTCAACATTGACATCATCATTTCTAACCGGTCTCTCTCTCTATTCTAGTTGTTTCTCCCTATCTTTCTCTCTCTCTACTTGCTCTATCTTCTTATTGTCTGTTCATTATCATCATCATTATCATCACCATCATCATCATCATCAACACCACCATCATCATCATCTTGTCTTCTCTCCTCGCCTCCCTTATTCGCTGTCTGCTTGCGTCTTCTCTCTCTCTCTCTCCCTCTATCTCTCTCTCTCGCTCTATATCTCATTTATCGTTATTCCATATAAGTCAATAGTGTCACATACCATAGAAAGATAGATGTTTCTCAGCCTCTTTCCTTTTACAGGTAAAGTGAATCAGAAAAACTAAATGAAAAATTACAGAGAAATAAATTGATTATTTCTATTTTATTTTATCTCAGTGTGTGTGGTGTGTGTGTGTGTGTGGTGTGTGTGGGTGTGTGTGTGTCTGTGTGCGTGTGTGTGTGTGTGTGTGTGTGTGTGTGTATAAAGCAGGAGGACCTCTGCTTACCAACCGTCTCCACTCTCTCCTAGAGAATACATGGGAAAAGGAGGAAATCCACCAGGCTCTTAAGAACGCCTCCATCGTCAATATTTATAAGAACAAGGGAGACCGGTCAAATGTGGTAACTACCGCGGGATCTCGATGCTATTCGTAGCTGGCAAGATTATCGCCCGAGTACTCCTAAACAGACTCTTTCCTGAGGTGGAAAACTTCCTCCCAAAATCTCAATGTGGCTTTGGACCATCACGTGGCACCACTGACATGATCTTTGCTGCCAGCCAGATACAGGAAAAGTGCGAAGAACAGCGTCGTGACCTGTACATGGCTTTCATCGACCTAACCAAGGCCTTCGACTCGGTCAACAGGGAAGCCCTCTGGTGGACCCTCAGCCGTTTTGGCTGCCCACCAAAATTCTTCGCCATTGTGAGGCAACTCCATGATGGGATAAACAACAGTGTCCTGCACAACGGCACCCAATCTGAGTTCTTCCCCATGCCAATTTAGCCAGCAGGGTGGACATCGAGTACCGGATGAAGGGTCTTTTCAACATCAGACGACTCCGGGCAAGAACAAGGGTGTCGGCAGCTTCCACTACTGAACTTCAGTATGCAGACGACCTCACCCTTGTCGCTCACACTGAACACGACTTACAGGAGATTCTGAACACCTATGCAGATGCATCTGCACACTTCGGCCTTGAAGTAAATGGAGGTAAGACTTTCTTTCAACCTGCCCCTGGTTCAGACACATCCCCACCATCCATCCAGCTTAACGGTACTTCCCTCTCTAATGTTACCCACTTTCTGTACATTGGCTCCCACCTGTCCACCACCACAAACATCGATAAAGAGATTCAGCATCGGATCAGATGTGCATCTCAAGCCTTAGGCAGACTCCGAAACCGTGTCTTCAGCTGTAGGGAGCTGAAATTATCTACAAAGTTACACGTATATCGAGCAGTGGTCTCCCCACCCTGCTATATGGCAGTGAGACATGGGTCACATACAGAAGGAACCTCAAGGCACTTGAAAACTTTTACCAACGTAATCTACGTTCCATCCTCCGGGTTCGCTGGGAACACAAGAGAGCCAATGCCAGTATTTTTGCTAACACTAACTGTAGGAGCATCGAGGCTACCATTATCCATGAACAACTACGCTGGACTGGCCATGTTACCCGCATGGACGACAGTAGACTGTCAAAGCAACTACTTTACAGTCACCTAACGAATAGTAGGCGTAACGCTGGCGGGCAACTGAAAAGGTAGAAGGGTGGTCTTAAGACAAACCTGAAACAGAGCCAAATCGACCCCCTCACCTGGGAGACGATTACTCCACACAGTAACCCTTGGAAGAACACCACACGAGAAGGTGTCAATACTTTCGAGTTAGCCCGACTGCAAACCCAGGCAGACAAGCGCCAACGCCGGAAAGATGCTGCCCCCCCGTACTCGATGTACAGTAGCTCCCCACATGTGCAACTCATGTGAACGACTCTGCCGGTTCCATATCGGCCTCTTTAGTCTCCTCAAAACTCACCAATGAAGGTGACATCCCTAATAACTCATATCATTGTATCATGGTTGGATGATTGTCATACTCAATTCCGAGTGACAGCTAAGTAGTAGTAGTAGTAGTAGTAGTAGTAGTAGTAGCGTGTGTGTGTGTGTGTGCGGGTGTCAGGGATAAACATCGAACCATCGTCTTCAGGTTGTTATGAGATGAGAAATATGTCTTTTGTGTGTGTGTGTGTTTTTGGAGTCAATGAAAAACATTCAATGGAGATTCCAGGACCTTAGAAGCAGGTAGGTGAGAGATGACAGACACCTGAAGATGGTGGCCAGAGACATCCAGAAGGTGAGATAATCATTCAAACCGCATGACTCACCGCCTCCTTCTCCTCGCCTTCCTCCTCCCCCTTCCTTCTCGTCTTCCCCCTTACTTCTTATTTTCCTCCTCCCTCCTTACCTCCTCTCTTTCTTTCTCTCTCCTTACTTCCTCATCCTCCTCTCTTCTTCCTCACCATCCTCCCTTAATACCTCTTTTTCTTCTCGATCTCTTCTTCCTCCTCCATCTCCTTTTCCTCCCTTTTACCACTATTCCTTCTTCCTACTTATCTTCTCTTCCTTCATCTTAATTACCACTCTTCCTTATCTATCCTCTTTCATTTCTTACCTCTCACTCCTCCTCTTCCCTCTCCGTGCTCTTATCCCTTCCAAAATCGTCTCTATCTATAGCATTTCCTCTTTAACTCGTAATTCCCCCACCTTCACCTCTCTACCTCTTTCACCCTCTATCACCCTCTCCTACCTCCTTCCTTCTTTCTCTCTCCCTAATTTCCTCCTCTCCCCCTCCCTCATTCCCCCCCTTCTCCTTCACCCTCTCCTCAACCTTCACCCTCTGCACTACCTTCACCCCCTCCTCTCCTCCTTCACCCTTCCTCTCCACCTTCACCTCTCCCCCCCCCTCCCCATCACCCTCATCACCCCCTACCATCGTCGCTGGGAAAGTGTGAGAACCGGACCCATTATGAGTACCGCATCCCATTTTTATTCCCACTCAAGACCACTTCACACCCATTACATAAACGGGAAAGGGACAAAATGGTTGTACCTGAGTGCCCATCCATTAGAAATAGGTTGTGATTGATTCCCCCATTAGAAATTTTAGTGGAATACGAAACATAATCCGGAAATAGGCCTGCCAGAGTCAAGTAAACTAAATTAAAGGTGATTTTAACTAAGGACGTAACCCTGTTATAACGATCTAGTATTTAATCAATGTAAACAAACTCTGATAATACGCTGAAACAAAAAAAAATGAACACAGAAAAGCAAATGCAAACAGGCAAACAAAACGCTGATATATAAAAGACAAAAAATTGCAAACGAAGAAGAAAAAACTAACAAACCAACCAGCGATAAACAAACACACAAAGATAAAAACATACAAACAATAAAAAATCAACCAAACAAACAAAAACAAAACAATCCAACCACGCATAAATATTCCCCACCTCGAAATTAAATAAATAAACAAAAGATTACAAACAACAACAAAAATAACAACAATAACAAAAACACCAACGAAAACTAAACACAATTGACAAAAGGTGATCGTTAACTTAACAAATTACTACGATAAACTGATAACAAAAAACACGAAAAGAAAAAGCAACAACAACATTAAAACACCTCAGGCATTGCGGTTTAGTGTATCAATGTTTACCGCGTGTTTTAATTTCTAAACCAGTCGTGTGTGTGTGTGTGTGTGTGTGTGTGTGTGTGTGTGTGTGTGTGTGTGTGTGTGTGTGTGTGTGTGTGTGTGTGTGTGTGTGTGTGTGTTTGTAATCTCATACGATGGAAAAGAAGAAAAAGAATAAGTTGAAGAAGATGATTCCAAAGAATTAAACTAATAGAGAAGACTAAGCAAAGGAAGAGAAGAAGAAAAAGGAGGAGGAGGAGGAGGAG